>NC_056745.1:780328587-780346087 GCF_019279795.1 Protopterus annectens | reverse complement strand
AATACATGTATGCTCAGTAAGTGGTACTGGTGGTGAATCCAGGTCACATATGAACTGTTGTACTACCTGAAGCTGTAGGCCTAAAGACCACAGTATGGTGTATGTTCACATTCCCTGGTATCACTGTCTTGTATGTTTCCTGTAGTCTGCACAGATCACATTCCTCAGGCATAGGGATCTGTAAGTAGGGGTACACAGTACCATAAGTTACACAGGTAATGCTCATCTGTGTTGGCATACATTTGTGTGTTGTATAGGTTCATAGGTTCATAGGTTCATACTAGGCTATCTGCCCAAGGGCATTTATAAGCCTAGCCCATAGTTATGTGGCTTTCGCCACCCCTTTAGTTTGAATAAAAACTATGCCTATCATTTTGCTGTGCCTCTGTCAAGCAGTGACGCTGAAGTAATCCCTGGGGTATATCTGCAATCTCCCATCCATTGGTCAAGATTCCTCTTGAACAAGACCAGAGAGGTGCTCTGCCTCACATGTACCGGATTTTGTTCCACAGCATAGGAGTCTCTGGGTGATGAATCTGTCCCTCCAGCACGTTCTATTTATAACCGTGTCAAGGTTTAAGTCTCCCGCCCTTGTGGTTCTGAGGGATCTAGATTTTTTGAGGTGAAGCATATTCATCAAATCTGGGTTTGACATGGCCTTATATGTCAGGCACAGGTCACCTCTGAGCAAGCGGTATGAGACTGAATAGAGCTGGAGTTCTTTCAGTCGGGCAGCATAAGACATATTTTGAGACCCTTTATCCTTTTGGTGAGGAACTTTTGGGGCCTTTCAAGCTGCAGCAGGTGTCTGGTCAGATACATTCCGAACGAGGCATTGTACTCAATCATAGGTCTAATAAGTGATGAGTACAGGGAGACGATGACCTCCCTTGATCTAGAAGTGAATCCTTCATGATCAGGTGGGTGATATAGAAGGTTTTCCTAACTACTTTAGCAACATGAGTGTCAAACGAAAGGCTACTGTCAACCTGGGTCCCCAGATCTCTGATGACTTTTTCTGTGCTCAGTGGATTGCCACCTATATGGTAGCTAGGGGTAGCCTTGTTTTTCCCAAAGGGTATGACTATGCATTTTTGGCGTTTAACTTCAGGCCATGGCTCTGGCACCAGTTATCCATTTCTGTGAGGCCCTTCTGGAGGATATCTGTGTCAGATGTGTTTTCGACTATGGCTTCAGTTTGCAGTCATCTGCAAACTTTGTCAGCCATAACCCTCCTGTGTTTGCTTGTACTTCAGAAAAGTAGATGCCGAACAAGAGTGGACCCAGGACTGAGCCCTGTGGGACACCACTTGTGACAGGCTTTGAGTCTGACATGGCTCCAGCAACTCTGACCCTGTGGGTTCTGTCACTTAGCCAGTTTGCAACCCATCTTGTGATGTATGGGTTTACATTCAAGCTGATGAGTTTTTCGATGATACCTGATAGCATGTCTAATGTGTGTGTAATGATGCCTGTACCATGGCTGCAATCACATGTGTGTTACAGGGTATGTGTGTGTACCTAGCAACATGTATACTCTGTTACAGCAGTATGCCAGCTATATTAACAACTGTGCACATATGTTAGGTAGGGGTATGGCATCAAAGACTAGGGTGGTTTGCTGTTAATACTGTAACTGTACAGTACATTCATTGCAGTGGATGACAATATTCGTCATGTATTAGCTTGCTATATACCCCCAGTGTGAGGTTATGCATTGTATCCAATACAGTGTGGCGAGTACTGGTGTATACTGGTTTGTTGTATGGAGTGCGGCAGCCACTGTCAGGCAGTTGTGGGTTGAGCACTGATATGTGGTATTGAATGTGTATATCCTCTGATAGACAGACAAATGCTATATCTGGCAGTTAAGTGATATCTGTACTTCATAATGTTAAGTGTGCCACATGACTTGCTCACACATATTGTTTAATTGTCTTCCAGAGTTATGGCTCATCGCCACAATCCTGTGTATACAGCTGCAGAGGAGGAGGTCATACAGGCCAGCCTGTATCAGAACTATGCACGGCTTTTTTCCAGGGCCAGCCAGCACCAGCATGAGCGCACTGCACTGTGGGAAGATCTTGTTCACTGGGTACATGACATAGGCATGCATAACCGGACATATGAGCAGGTACGCCATCACTGCAGTAATTTAATCAGACATGTCCGGCAGCATGCATCTGATATCCATAGGCAACAGCTTGCCACAGGTGGTGGGGCGCCCATACATCCCCCCCTCACCAGAGTGGAGGAGCTGCTCCTAAGCGTGGTGGCTCCTGGCCTACAGCAGCAGCAACATCATGCATGTGTCATCATGGAGGCCGGAGCTACCCAGCAGGACAACATGGAGCATGGAGGTAATTTGCCCTAGCTGTAGACTACTGTTACCTGTATTGTTAGAATATGCTTATGTGAGATGTGTACTGTGTGTTTAGCAGTTGTGCTGCCTCTCGTGTGCAATACTGATATTTGGAATAGTATCTCCACACCTATGACTGTTGGCTGTTGTTCCACTGTAGATTAGCGCACTCACTCACGGCAGCAATGCCACAGTTGTGGCCACTGATAAACTGTGTCATATTCTTGTAGGTCCCTCTGGTGTGACAGCAGGGCAGACAGTACATGCTGGTGAGTGTGTTAACACTTTAATATTGGTAATTAAATGTGCATGTCATAGGTGAGGTGTAGGCCATGTACACGTAAGACACCTACGCATAATGCATGCTGTCCATGTTTGCTGTGAGACATTAATCATCTCATTAAAGTCAGTAGCTGCCTCAAGCACATACACTGCACAGTGCAGCAGATACAAGTGTGGCAACACTGTACTGCACCTTAGATATGCATAGTTGCCACAGCTGTACACAACAGAACACGTTTATCATATGCAGTACACAAAAACATGCTACATTTCCCATCACACCTGCTGTAAGGTCACACGTCAGTATCCCACATGTCTTGCACACACACATGCTGTACCTCAGGGGTAGAGTCCTATCATGGGTGTGTGCAACACTCTGCAACACATAACACAGTCAAGTTAGGCAATGCTCCCTATTGGTCACCTCACACACCCATGTATAAGGTGTCTGTGTAATTGTGAACATAGCCACGGCAATGCAGTTCAGGTACTGCATGCTAGGTGGTGGTCTAGCACACATTAGTAGCTGTGAGTGACCACAGGATGCATGTTGATGATGGCACAGGGTACTACATCCCATCCAGTTACAGTGACCACAGTACTACTCATAGCAGTCATTGCTTTGCACCTAAATGTTGTGTGTGTGCAAACATATGCACCTATACACAATATGCATAGCATGTTGTGTGTGTGCTTACATATGCCAGTATACACAATATGCACAGCAGTCACCATCCAAAGTGTCACATATATGTTTTGGAATGCTAGTGGGTGTATAGGTCACTTGACACACATTGGGTATGTGTGGTGTTTAATGTTGCAGTCATGTAGCATGACATGCCATGTGGCACCGACATATCTGCAATATGTCCCACACTCACCATAACCACTGTACACTGGCCATGTAGAGCATTGGGATACCTTCACGTCAACATGCAGCAATCATCCCGTGTGTGTACATAGCATGCATGTGCTACACCTGTGCCCACTATTATCTGCTTTGGACACAGACACTGTACTCAGACATTGATATCTATGTGACACACAGATAACACATGCAGCCATGGCATGTATACTTGTGAGTGATGGTGCACAGGGCATTGCAGAGCTGATAATACCTACACAGCAATGTTGCGTCCATGTACAAATTGTGTTCCAGGGTGTAGCCAATCACTGAACAATGACACAGTTGCAACAAAGCCATGTATACTGCTGTTACATTGAGGCATCTACACTTGCACTGTATGGTCATGTGCAACACATATTCTGCATGCTGACACATGTGTGGTGACTGTTTACCTTATGATACTGACACCCACCTTCACCCACTATAGAGTATGTGTTGGATTGCTGGTGTGTGTGTGTGTATGTGCTGTAGTGACGAGTGCATTACTGTTTATGTGTGCATGTGTGCATGTGCGCATGTGTGCATGTGTGCAGGTGTGCATGTGCGCATGTGCACATGTGCACATGTGTGCATGTGTGCATGTGTTCATGTATAGACCGTAAAGTGTGTTTCCTGTCTTCTTCTCACAGGTGCTGAGTTAGGGCTGGCCGAATGCAGCAGGGAACCTGAAGCCACTGCCACGAATAGTGCTGATGATGAGACATGTATTTTGACACAGGGAGGTTTGACAGGATCTGTTGTTGGTCCACCAATCGACAGTACACAGCGTACAACCCCATCTATGTGCACACTCATACTGCCAATACATCCATCACCACCAATGGCCATAGGCAAGGGACAGCATACAGTTGGCGCAAACCAGGAGAGTGCGGTACCCATGGCACTTGCATCCCCTCACAGCAGCCATAGCCATATTCCTGGAATGGTACCACATAGGCGGAGGTCCAGGGGTTATCGGGGGAGCACCGCTGGTCATATTGCCCCTGGCAGGCGTGCCCTCACTGGTCCTATGACATCCAATATGTTCCGGGCTGTAATGCAGGCTCAGGCATGTATGGAACGGTACACCAGGCAGGGACTTAGGGTGCAGAGGGCACATTACACCACTATCAATGACAGTATCCGTGACCTTGCCGGTGCCATCCGGACGTACACCGAGGTCGTTGATAGACGTTGGGGGGAGACATTAGATGCCCTCCACAATATGTCATCCATGAGCCAGGACCATGCGGGACAGTTGCGACGTTGATGCGGATGCATGCCAGCAACAGCAACAGCTGGCAGTGGTTGCGGATGGCCCCCGGGTCACAGCCGCTCCCGTAGTGGCAGTACCAGCCCCAGCAATGCTGGGGCTGGCCTGTCCATTGACCGTCCCAGTAGACCACGTGCACGTGGCTCTGGCCATTCCCAGCAGGGACATGGGTCCAGTCATCCCACCTCTGCCTCTGAAGACAGTACCCAGTCAGGGTTGGTACCCGATACTGTCCGTAGCACCCCTGCCAGGCACAGGTACTGTGTTCGTGGCCGGAGACAGTAATCTGTACGGCCTAGCAGGTACAGTCTGTGGCTGTCCCACAAACTCCTGTATATGGCAGCTATATGGTGGAGCTGTGTGCATGCAGACACACACACATTAACCAAACAACTAAGGCTCACACATACACACACACATTACATCAACATTGGCCCATGCTGTACTGTTGTCCCTCACACACACACACACACACACACACACACAGACATGTTGATTGGATGGGTCAATGTCAGGCTCTGGCAAACAACAAAATGCCCTGTGCATATGATGATACCTGTGTCGCCTCCTGTCATCTGTAACATTGATGGAGGAACAGGCTAACATGGTGCTGATGCACAGGGTGACACTATAGCAGTGTAGCAATATTAGCAAGTTGTCAACAGGAAAGTGTAATGACATCCTTGTAGGTATATCTCAGCAGACATTATTCATCAAAGCTCTGATTGTCAATGTAGCATTGTTTACACCACTGTTAGGTCTGACTATGTATTGTCCACCCATGTGCCACTTGGCTGATGTGTAATGTGTTGCCAGCATGAGTTTGTGAGTGGACAGTATGTGTGTGATGTGTGCAGTACAGATTAGCAAGTGTACATCTGTGAACATGGTGGGTGCGCACTGTCTGTATGTATGCGCATAGTGGACACATGGGACATGTGGCATACCCTGTTGTACACATAGTGAACATGTCACAGTATCTTTCAATGGCCAGTATGCATTCTACTACAGTTATGTACTAACATGGGTAGACATGTGTGTATGACATGGGTAGACACCATGCTGTGGGTGATACTGTTAGTATCTATCAATGATTGTACCCTGTTGTACACATAGTGAACATGTCACAGTATCTTTCAATGGCCAGTATGCATTCTACTACAGTTATGTACTAACATGGGTAGACATGTGTGTATGGCATGGGTAGACACCATGCTGTGGGTGATACTGTTAGTATCTATCAATGATTTGCAGTCTGGTAGTATACATAACCTCAACAGCATGACTATAAGCAATCATTGGATGTTGTCCTGACAAATGACACACAGTCGTAGGGAACTCAGTAACAGTTGTATCCTTCCGGTGCTACAATATAACACTAACCAGTGGTAATTACCGCCACCCATTCCTGTGTCCACACCTGTTTGGCATATAGCCCCCTTAGGTACATGCAAACACACTAGGGATGTGTCAATCCACATCTGGTAATGCGTGCAGTGGCCTACAATCCATTCCCTGGATGGGACACATATCCTACACAAGGGTATCATACAGACAGATGCCTGTCATGTGATACATGCTGTATAACAGTAAGCCGACTATGGCATAGTCATCCACATGTACTATACTCACTATCCCGTCAGTACCACATAGGTGGTAGCCCTCAACATGTATCTTGGGTACCAATGTGTACATACAGCCTCATGTTATGTCATGTGTCCCTTGGTATCCACATATCCGTAGATATTGTGGAGTCCCAAGGTGTGTCACATGAGACATTGGATGCCTGGATGCATATACACAAGGCTGTTGTACACCTATAAAGACTGTCCATTATTGGCAGTCGTGGTTGTGTATGAACATGCCTGACATATACCCCAGGCATATACCCTCACTCACACTACTGTAAAGCAACTGTCATGGGTGTGTGTGGCACAGATGACCTTGGCCACAGATCACGACAGTGGATGGGCCTGTCACATACATACATATGTGACCTATGATCTGAGAAGCTGCGGCACAACCTGTCAATGGCAACAAATGTATTCATGTAGTATGCAGACTTCACACCTATGTACTGATTAAGGTAACATGTACACATATATATATTTGCAACGCATATACCTGATGTGTGCAATGCACTTACTGTTGTAATCATAATATGCCATAACATAGTAAAAGCAAGACGCACACTGCAATGACCAAGAGTAACACACACACAGTCAGCACTTGCAGGATTCAAACCCCTACTTAACTATGTTATGATACTAGAGGAGATGCATTAGTGCAGCGCGCTATTTGCTTTACTGCATGGTTTCCCTTCTCCGTCTGTATTTCTAGGGTGATGACATCATCTGTCTTTCCAAAGAGGAATGTACATCTGTGGTGTGTTTTCCCAGTCTTCAAAAAGGCCACTCCTTTCAAAGAGAATTGTACATACATACACCCCCCACACACAAACACACAATCAGCAGGATTCAAACCCCTACCTAACTAGGTTATGTTACTAGAGAGAGAGACGCATTAGCCCAATGCACTACTTGCTTTACTGGATGGCTTCTCTTCTCCATCTGTATTTCTAGGGTGGTGACATCATAAGTCTTTCCAAAGAGGAATGTACATCTGTGGTGTGTTTTCCCAGTCTTCAAAAAGGCCACTCCTTTCAAAGAGAATTGCACCCCCCCCCCACAGTCAGCGTTTGCAGGATTCAAATCCCTACCTAACTAGGTTATGTTACTAGAGAAAGAGAAAGACGCATTAGCACTGCGCACTATTTGCTTTACTAGGTGGTTTCCCTTCTTCGTCTGTATTTCTAGGGTGGTGACATCATCAGTCTTTCCAAAGAGGAATGTACATCTGTGATGTGTTTTCCCAGTCTTCAAAAAAGCCACTCCTTTCAAAGAGAATTGCACACACATACACACACACACCCCCCCACACACAGTCAGTGTTTGCAGGATTCAAATCCCTACCTAACTAGGTTATGTTACTAGAGAGAGAGAGACGCATTAGCCCAACGCACTATTTGCTTTACTGGATGGCTTCTCTTTTCTGTCTGTATTTCTAGGGTGGTGACATTATCAGTCTTTCCAAAGAGGAATGTACATCTGTGGTGTGTTTTCCCAGTCTTCAAAAAGGCCACTTCTTTCAAAGAGAATTGCACACACATACCCCCCCACACAGCCAGTGTTTGTGGGATTCAAACCCCTACCTAACTAGGTTATGATACTAGAGAGAAAGAGAAAGATGCATTAGCGCAGCGCGCTATTTGCTTTAGTAGGTGGTTTCCCTTCTCCGTCTGTATTTCTAGGGTGGTGACATCATCAGTCTTTCCAAAGAGGAATGTACATCTGTGGTGTGTTTTCCCAGTCTTCAAAAAGGCCACTCCTTTCAAAGAGAATTGCAACCCCCCCTCATACAGTCAGCGTTTGCAGGATTCAAATCCCTACCAAACTAGGTTATGTTACTAGAGAGAGAGACGCATTAGCCCAACGCACTATTTGCTTTACTGGATGGCTTCTCTTTTCCGTCTGTATTTCTAGGGTGGTGACATTATCAGTCTTTCCAAAGAGGAATGTACATCTGTGGTGTGTTTTCCCAGTCTTCAAAAAGGCCACTTCTTTCAAAGAGAATTGCACACACATACCCCCCTCCACACAGTCAGTGTTTGTGGGATTCAAACCCCTACCTAACTAGGTTATGATACTAGAGAGAGAGAGAGAGATATGCATTAGCGCAGCGTGCTATTTGCTTTAGTAGGTGGTTTCCCTTCTCCGTCTGTATTTCTAGGGTGGTGACATCATCAGTCTTTCCAAAGAGGAATGTACATCTGTGGTGTGCTTTCCCAGTCTTCAAAAAAGCCACTCCTTTCAAAGAAAATTGCACACACATACACACACACCTCCACACAGTCAGTGTTTGCAGGATTCAAACCCCTACCTAACTAGGTTATGTTACTAGAGAAAAAAAGCATGAGCGCAGCGCGCTATTTGCTTTAATGGGTGGGTTCCTTTCTCTGTCTGTATTTCTAGGGTGGTGACATCATCAGTCTTTCCAAAGAGGAATGTACATCTGTGGTGTGTTTTCCCAGTCTTCAAAAGGGCCACTCCTTTCAAAGAGAATTGCACACACACAGTCAGCATTTGCAGGATTCAAACCCCTACCTAACTAGGCTATGCAACTAGAGAAAGACACATTAGCGCAGCACACTACTTGCTTTACTGGGTGGTTTCCCTTCTACGTCTGTATTTCTAGGGTGGTGACATCATCAGACTGGACATGGTAATGTGTGTACACTTTGTTTTATGCCATTCCAGGAATGGTCCATGTGGGTCGTCAGGTGTCAACAGCTGGAACAGGAACTCATAATCCTTACCTTGTGTGATCTATCTGTGGACACATCGACATTCCTTCATATGTCAACACATATTTATGCACAGCTTGTTGGTTTTGTGGGTACTACATGTGTCTGGGATGTTGATAAAGGGCTATTCAAAGTGTATGTGAGACATGTGTAGCTGTGTTCAGTGATGTATGTCCCATGTGTCTGCCTTGCAAACAGTCTAGCATGTTTGGGAACGGTGATCCGCACTTGAACATACCACGGTTAGTAGGGTTGTGTGTATGTCAGCTTCCAATAGCTCAGTTTATGACTTCAACCATGATGGACTCCATGGTTTGCAGATCATACTTCATAGGCATGCTGGACTGTGCATCCCATGGTGTGTTGTGCACCATCACTTGTGTGGAGTGCCATATGTTGCTGTAACACATTCAATGGTTCCACATCCTGTGTAGGGGGGGAGGTTCAGCTGACTGTTCAGGTGCAGGATCTGTTTGTTCTGTAGTTTATGCATGACACATATTGGGAATCAATGTAGTCCACTTGATGCCATGCTTTTAGCATTGGGGGTAGCTGTTCATCCATTCTACATGTGATATCTCCTGGTATGATGATATGGACTATCATCGGTGGGAGGTGGGTATGTATATATGGGCCTGTCTGTCAGGATGTTGGCATTGTCAGTCAGGTACAGTTGGCCCTGACTCATGACATATATGTGTGTACATTGCTATATATGACATAGCTGTCGGAGGTGTCATGATTCAGTCTGGACTCCTTCTCAGCTACTCTTTACAGAACACCAACAAACCTGAGCACTAATCCCTGTTATACTCCTTTACACACTTAACACCCTACTGATCCTTTGTCATCTGGCTACAGAGTATGTCATGATGATATCCAAGCATGTCCAGGGGTCGGCTTTGTGTGCACTCTCTAGTCCAGCTGGTGAATATTGTGATGTAGACACAATGTCACATCTGCCTCATGTACACAGACAAGACTCTCCTCCTCACAACAAACCCAGATATATGTGTGAGATGCACCTATAGAGACATACAGGGTGCTGAACTCTCTCGACCCATGACTGGCATAGTCTATCAGGTGGTGAAGATAACCACACACACCACATATCAGTCTCACATATCCTCTGGTGACAGCACTCAAACAACATTATCACACATACACATACTCGGATGCTGTAAATGAACTCTGCCTAAGCAGCAGAGACCTCCGCAGTAGGCACACACACAACTGCTACCCCACTACAATTCCCACATCTCACATAGTTTACAATGTCAGTGTGCCACACAGTCACTTGCCTTCGGGCTACACAACACACATAATACACTTGTGATAGGTGACACTTATTGTCAGACACACTGACGTACCACTCACCAGCCCATACAAGAGAATAGTCCCTTTGTGCTGTCTGTCATGTGCCAGGATCTGCCACATAACACATGCAGTCAGGTCACTACAAAGCAAGTACAGGACTGGCATCATCATTGTCCATGCTGGTGCATAAAACCTCAGATGTTACTCCCTGGACCACATGACATGGTACATGGAGGAACAGTGTCATCATGTAGCCCAGGCCAGTATGACCCTGACCTTGTCTAGCATCTTACACCCACCAAGTATGATGTCACAGTATACAGACAAACATATCACGTTTAACACTTGGCTAACAAATTGGTGTCATTCATAGGGGATACAGTGTCTGTCAGCCTGTGGTGACATGCTCAACATGCCACGTAGCTTCACTATGGACAGCTTGCACCTGTCACCCTTGGACCTTTGAATGCTGGCTAAGGCTCTTGCTGCCACCATAGTGCATTTGTTGAGCAGGGCTCAAAAGACAAACCCACCTACATCAACATTACAGGTTAAATAACACTAAGGATAATGCTGCTCAACACCAGATGTGTTACCCTCATATTGCGGCCACTCAGGACTCCCCTCAGTATGGGGGATAGCAATATATGTGCACTAACAGACGCCTAGTTCAGGGTCACATATGCACACCAGCACTACCAGGTTATGTTTCATACCATGCTTTCTGACCACAGGACTTGGAACGGACAACACAACTAGGGGGTGTATCCCTATACATCAGAGATACACACACCTCCGGATTAGTGGCACTGCAGTAAGCATCACAGACCATACATATACAACTACCTTTGTTCAAAACTGCCTTTCAGTTTGTTTCCTACTACAGACCACCCTCCCATACTCAGGAACCACACTCGGCTTTCCAGGGAACAGTGGGGGATATGATGGTCTCCACAAACACCATTATATTGGGTGACATCAGATACATGAATATTGACTGGGGATACTACTCAAGCCGCAACAACCTCGCCCTACAGTCACTACAATTTGTACATTCATATGCTATGGCACAACCAGTCACCACAGCCACAAGGGGGAATACATATTGGATCTGATCATCACCGACATGGGGACTCTATGTTACACACCAGCAATATACCCCTCATTGGTAAGGTCAGAACATACATCTCACTGGACATACATATACACTCCACACACCCATCCTGGGTAATCTTGGTGAACTTCTGATGAGCCAATGTCTCACTTCACCAAAGCAAGGTGGTATCCTTCAGAGAATTTGAGAACATGTGAAATACAGCTCCGACTGCTGAATCCTTTACATACACATTCTATGGACTCCTAGTGGACTGCATGGATTGTGATACCCCAAATAACAACAAGACTCACTCCTCCAATGGCAGGGGACCTGTCTGGTAGACACCAGCCATTAATGAGCTGTACAATGTCAGGAGGAAGCTACTACATGGTAGAGCACAATCCCAGATGGGGAAAGTATCTGTGATCTGCACTAGCAGACAGCTATGATCAGTCATGTACTTATCTAAGGTCTTCTTCTCATGGACAATTGCACCAGACAAGTAGGACTATCACAAGGTCTTCATCGGTTAGGTCAGGAACCTGAGTGGACACTCACTGATATGCTGTGAGTTACTGCATACTGACTACACTTACCCTGAACCCACTGGCATAGCCAACATCCTGGCAAACAGGTTCACTGCAGATGTCTCCCCCCATCCCCCCTAAGGAGCAACTATCCATCCCAACAGAGTGTAACCTCCCTGACACCACACAGTAACAGGTGAGTGCTGCCCTCCCCAAAGCATACATTACAGCATCAATGTGACCAGTTGGTGTCCCAGCCTGCATCTTACACGAGCTTCATGACAGACATAACTCTCACATTACATCACTGTGCAATATTGGAGTTACTACAGGATATGTACCCACGGAATGGCATACAGCAACAGTGTTCCCACTCCACATAGTTGGTGCCAGAATGGACCACAGACAATATTGCCCTATAAGCCTAACTATCCTGTTAAGCAAAGATATGGAGTGTATTGTCATGGGACTCTTACACATAGATGTCAGGAAACTACAGACACTGTGTCCTACACATTTTAGCGTTGTTGTGGGCAGATCTTGCCTCTTGAACATGTTTGTATTCTTTTGACAGTTAACAGGTTCATCAACATAGGGACAGTTGTACACGCAGCCTACCTGAAGCTTGCTAAACACTTCCACACAATAACCCACTGGGCCATTATGCATAGGCTCACCAGCATCAATATGGACACATATCTCACATGATGGATTGCTACCTGGATCAGGGATAGCACCCACATGATCAGAATTGCAGGTGCCATGTCTGACTATACACCAGTTACATGTGGCATCCCACACGGCTCGGTCCTGGGACCTCTCTTGTTCAGTATATATTTGTCTGATGTACAGGCTACCACAGGGGGAATATGGCTGACTTTGTTCACACTTGACTGCATACTGGGTGCCATGATCACCTCTCCAGCTGCCACATGCATACTCCAACAGGGTCTCACAGAGATGGATGACTGGTGCCTGAGCCATGGCCTACAGCTAAATGCCATTAGTTGCATAGTCATCCCCTTTGGGAATAACAACATTCCCACACATTAACACATAGGTAGTACTCCATTACATATGGTAGGTGTTGTTAGGTGATTGGGGACATGACTTGTTCATACTGTCACCTTTGACATTCACGTTGTCACAGTGGTTGGACAGACCTTCTATATAAGCAACCTTATCCCATATGGTTTCACATCTAGATCGAGTGATGTCATTGTGCCCCTATACTAATAACAACCGTGCTTGGTTACAATGCCACCTTTGGGGTGTACCTTACCCAACACCTGCAGCAACTGTACTGACCACAGATACCCATGCAACAGCCACCCCTCAACAATACCCATGAATCACATATCTCACAAAATCAGTGTGCCTCACAGTCACAGCCTTTAAGGCCAAACAACACACCAAATACACTTGTTATAGGGGACTCTATTGTCCGGCACACTGACATCCCACTCAACTGACTGAACAAGGAGAAGGTCACTGTAAGCTGCCTGTCAGCTGGCAGGATCCATCACATAACGCAAGCACTCAGGTCACTCCAAAGCAGGTACAAGTATGACTCTGTCATTGTCCATGCAGGTGTGAATGACATGAGACGTACCTCCCTGGACTACAAGAAATGAGACATAGAGCAGCTCTCTGATCATGTAGCCCAGGCTGGTATGACCCTGACCTTGGGTAGCATCTTGCCTCACCAAGAATGATGCCAGAGTATAAAGACAAAATGATCAGTTTCAACAATTGTCTACAGTATTGGTGTCATTCAATGGGGATCCAGTGTCTGTCAACCTGGGATGACATGCCCGACAAGCCACGTTGCTTTGCTAGGGATGGCTTGCACCTGTCACCCTTAGGCTTTTGTATACTGGCCATGCCTCTTGCCACCCCCATAGTGCATTTTTTAGGTGAGGCTCAAAGGACAAACACACCTCCATAGACAACCCAAGGATACAAAATCTAAAGGTAATGCTACTCAATGCCAGACGTCTAAACCTCAAGATGCACACACTTGAGGCTCTCCTCAGTATGGAGAATATCGATGTCTGTGCAGTAACAGAAACCTGGTTCAAAGCTCCTGAGAGCACCCCAGCACTACCAGGTTATAACTCATACCATGCGTTTCACACACAAAACTTGGACCAAAGCACAAAGGAGGGTAGTATCTATATTCATCAAAGATACCTACACCTCCAGGTTAGTGGCACTGCACGAAGCATCAGAAACCATCCATGTGCAACTAACAGCAGGCCAAACTGCCTTTCAGTTTGTAGTCTGCTACAGAACACCCTCCCTATTACAGGAACCTCACTTGGCATTCCTGAGAACACTGGAGAATATCAAGTTCTCTCCTAAAACTATGTTACTGGGTGACTTCAACTACCCAAACATAGACCGCAACAACTACTCATGCCCAAACACACTCGCCCAACGGTTCCTTGAAGTTATAAACTGTAATGCGATGGTTACCACTCCCACAAGAGGGAACAACATATTGGACCTGGTCATCACCAACATGGGGACTCTATGTTCCACACCACAGGTAAACCCCTCATTGGTAAGATCAGACCATTAACAAATTTCCATGGACATCCATATCCCGTCCCCACCCCCAGCCAAGGAAATCACTGCATAGAATTTCTCAAACGCCAACTTTGCACTTCTCAAGACTGAGGTGGAATCCTTCAAAGCCCACGGGCCAGAGGATAATACAGGCCAATCCGCAGAATCCTTTACAAATCCTTTACAATATTTTACTATATGTGCGGGTCAGAGAGAGGTATAATTTCCAGGGTTCCTACTGAGCCAGTGTATGTGCTATGTGTTGCCTCTTTGCCAAGGCCAAAGCATACTGGGCACGCCTCTTTCTGCCTACTGGGGCAGGCTCAGGTTGTTCCTCCTCTGAGTCACACTCTGCCTGTGATGACCTTGGCAATGGTGGGGGGCTATTTGTGCCAGGCCTATGCTGGTCCTGCTGCAGCTGTTTTCGCAGGATCATATTATGTAGCATAGCACATACCATGACAATTTGGGTACATGTAGTTGGTGTGTACTGCAAAGCTCCACCAGATGTGTCCAGGCACCGGAACCGTGACTTGAGCAGCCCAAACACACGCTCGATTACATTTTGTGTTTGTGCATGTGCCTCATTATGGCGTTCCTGTTCAGGTGTGTGTGCATTTCTGATGGGTGTCATCAGCCACGGCTCCAGTGCATAGCCAGCATCCCCCACTAGGTGACCATGTGGGATGTCCCCATTGGCAAATGTCTGGTACAGCTGCATCAGATGCCAGATATGGGAATCATGGTAGCTTCCAGGGCAGCCAGCACACACATTCAGTATTATTTCCTGGGCATCACACACGACCTGGCAGTTGATGGAGGGGAAGCCCTTGCGGTTGAAGTAGACCCTACCCCACTCACCAGCTGGTGCTTTCATGCGTATCTACGTGCAGTCTATTGCACCCACTACCTCAGGGTATTCCGCTATTTGCTGGAAGAGACGCATATTGCTGGCCAATACCTCATGGGAATTGGGGAAATATACATGATCACCGACATGTGCTGACATGGCATCCAGAAACTGGTGCAGTACCCTGGATGCTGATGCCTGTGATATCACCATCATATCACCAGTTGGTCTCTGGAAGGTACCTGTTGCTAGTATTCATAGGCCAAAACATATCTTGGTTTCCACTGGAATGGGTTCCCCTCTGTTGGTTCTGTGTGTGAGGCGTGGCTTGCACAGCTCAACAATTTGCTGCATGACGTCTCTGTCCACTCTATAGTGCTCCACTATCTCCAGCTCATGTAGCCCCTGGTAGGTTACCCTGGGCCTGTACACTCTTCTCCGTCTCCTCACTGGGGGTTGGTTGGCAGCATTCCCATTTTCACCACCCTCAGCATGTTGCATATGTTGGTTTATGACAGCAATGGCAGCCCCTAACATTTCTTTGTCTCAGTTAAGCCTTTTCAGTATTCACTTCTCTTAGCTTACTGCAGTGCTGCAGTGTCTCTGAGCAATACATGGTGAAAAGTTGTTTGCAGAGTTTTAAGTGCTGGGCTGGGCTGGTTTACTGCCTGTGTTATTGCCTGATTCTGATTATTTCCACCTGCTAGCTCTGCTGACTCTCCCTGGTTAACTTCCGACTGTTTGTTGTGCTTCCTTTTCTCTTTCCATTTCCTCAGGGAGGCAGCGCCGCGCACACTAGCGCAGACGCACGTACACGTGATAACACGCGTGCACACAGGCTTAGATGGAGTTACACTAGCTAATTCCTGCTTAAACGCGTGCACACCAGCACAAATGCGCTCACAATACTGTAAACTGCCTTATACATGCTTACTCCGGCTTAAACACGTGCACTCACGCTTACACGCATGCACACTGTCTTACTCGGGTGCACACTGTCTTACTTGGGTTTACAGGCGCGCACACACGCACATACATGTTGCAAGCATTTTTACAAGAAACTTTAGTGATACCCACAGTGTGCACCTTCTATTTCTTGACTTTAGCTAGGATACCTGATGACACACCTCTTCCAGTGATGAGCAACTGACAGCTAATACATGCCACTCTGCTCCAATGAGCTTATCTTCTTTCATACATACCCCCTCCTGACATCACCTATATCCTACTCTGTTACTCCCCTTATCCTAGTCTTACACTCCACTGACTGTGCTCATTTGCTATGCAGACTTGGGATTCACTATCCTTACCCTCATTTGCATTGGATTGCCTACTAATGCTTGGTTACATCTCTTAGACTGGGTTCCCCCCTTAGCAACCCCTACTCGGTAGCCATGTTGTCTTCAGCCTGCCATTGACTTGCATTGTACATTACAAATACCCATAAAATCCACATTTGTGGGTTTTAATTTTTATTTTTCTGGTTTTTTAGAGCACAGCCCATTTGCGCGATGCTGCCCTAAGCTTAAACAAGGAAAATCAGAAAAAATAAATAAATTCATTTTTTTTTCATTTTGCATCGGGAAACATTGCCAATGGCCGTATATTTGGCCATTGGCATGCTTCCTCTACTGGATGCAACCTTTATTTGGAGCTGTCACAGCTCCGTTTTGTTATTTGCAGAACGGTACTCAGTTGTCAACTAAGTACATTTCTGCAGATAACACTACTCTTACTCGGACAGGTTCTGGTTTCCTGAATCACAAATCTACCTCATTTGCATGCCTTCTGGCTGCAATTGAGGTAATTTTCATGTCCCGGCCCTGTCCGTGTAAGAGCCATTTTAGGAGCTCTCTTGCACGCCCCTACAGGCTGTTCCTGGATCGCTCGTCAGACACGATGGCTGCATGGAGACTTACTCTACTCTTAGACTCCGTGCAAGCCATTGTGAATCTGGCCCCTTGTGTTGCCAT
>NC_056745.1:780248587-780323587 GCF_019279795.1 Protopterus annectens | reverse complement strand
AAGTAGCTGATAAGGAGTGACTGGTGGCAGTGATAACTACCTTATAGTCTGGGCAGAAGGGGGCATAGTTAATAAACTTGTGCCAGCCTTTCCCAAGTGTGTGTGTTTGTGTGAGTGTGTGTGTGTGTGTGTGTGTGTGTGTGTGTGTGTGTGTGTGTGTGTGTGTGTGTGTGTGTGTGTGTGTGTGTGTGTGTGTGTGTGTGTGTGTGTGTGTGTGTGTGTGTGTGTGTGCAAATAAAGAAACTACTCTCTAAACTAAAGCCTTGCTCCAATGCCCTCAACAACATTCCCTTCTCCTTCTTTCCTTCTTAAAAATAGCCTCCAATGGTATTGCTCTCCCTATTAGCATCCTGATCAATAGATCCCTACTTGAATCCTATGTACCCAAAGTATGGCACTCTGCATATATTCTTCCACTTCACAAGGGTGCCAAAAACTGTAACGTATCTAATTTCCGCCCCATAGCCATCCCTTCCTCTCTCTCTAAACTCCTTGAAAAATGCATCCACCTTCAGCTCTTGCCATTCCTTACCAAACACCAGCTACTCTCTCCTACCCAACACAGCTTCCACCCAGGACATAGTACCAACACTGCCCTTCTCTCCTTCTTACATACTGTCAATTTAGCCTGTGACTTCAGTAAGTTAGTATCCTCAGTTCTGCTGGACTTATCTAAAGCTTTTGGTACCATCTCCCACACCCACCTTCTAAATCATCTGTCTAATCTCAATCTCTCCCACAAAACTCTCTCCTGGTTCTCCAGCTATCTTTCCGACAGGTCCCAGGCTGTCAAATGGGGCCAGGGCACCTCCACCTTCCATCCTACCCCCACTGGAGTACCCCAAGGATCCATACTTGGCCCAATTCTATTCAACATCTTTATTAACGACTTTTACAAGGCCATACCCAATACTAAAATTGTTCAATATTCTGACGATTCTACTTTGATCTGCAGCGCCTCCAACTTAACAGATTTTCAACTACTGACACAAACAACCTTCTCAACTACAGAAAACTAGATGCTCCAAAATCACCTCTCATTAAATGCTAACAAAACTAAAATCCTTCTATTCTCTCCTTCTAAGTCCTCCCCTATTGATAAAAACTCATTCCAAATAATCAGCCATATCAACTTCATTTTAGAGGTAATTCCCTCCACCAAACTTCTTGGTGTAACCATTGATGAACACCTAAAATTTAATACTCACGTCCAGCTAAACATAAAGAAAACCCACATAAAACTTAGCCTACTTTATAGAAACAACCACTTCTTCTCTCCTGCTACCAGACTAACTCTCGCCACTTCTTATCTCCTTCCCTCTCTACTGTATGGCACCCCTCTGCTTACTAATTTATCCTCCCCTCTATCCTCCAAACTAGAAATATGTTACAATAAAATCTCCAGATTTGCTACCAAAGCCAAATCTTCCTCTCATCACTCTTCCTCCCTTCACTCATTAAACTGGCTCCATAACCAACTTAACTTTCTCCAAATCACTTCTGCCTATAGACTACTATTCCAGCCTACCAAGTGCCCTGCACTATCCAATATCCTACAACCATATACTCCCCATAGAACACTTAGATCTACCCACCAAAACCTAATCACCATCCACAAACCCAAGCACCCAGCTGGTCAACTTCTGCTTTCCTTCACCTTAGCCAAAAAATGGAATGCTGTTCCCACCACTCTTAGGACCTGCAATAACCTCGAAAACTTTAAAACTCTTCTTCATTTTCACCTTTACTCAAACAGGAAATGCAACTGTACTCTTCACCCTATACCTCCCAAGGTCTCCTTCACTTTTACTCCTGGTTAACCTCTCACCTGGCTAACCTTGCTCATTTGTATTATGTATATAGAACTATACTTAAAATCTAGCCTCAAGGCAATTTGCCTGCCTTTTATACCTAAACAAAATTGTAATTGTTTGTTTCTTTATGAATGCTACCTGTTTGTCAGTAATTCAAAGTTTCTTAGTAATTATTCATGTAACTATGTATTGTTGGAACTTTTCTCCCCGGGCCTTCACTGAAAATGGGCTCCCCGAGCTCAGTGGACCTCCCCGGTCATCAAACTGGAATAAATAAATAATAAATAAATAAATGTGTGCACATGTGTGTTTGTGTGTATGTGTGTGTGTGTGTGTGTGTGTGTGTGTGTGTGTGTGTGTGTGTGTGTGTGTGTGTGTGTGTGTGTGTGTGTGTGTGTGTGTGTGTGTGTGTGTGTGTGTGTGTGTGTGTGTGTGTGTGTGTGTGTGTGTGTGTGTGTATAAATCAAACCTCAAAGAGTGTGTGTGTGTCAGCTACTTGGGCAGCAACACAAAGCACTGGTTGGACAGAGAGAGTGCTGGAGGTCTTGGTTTGGTCACTCAGCTGAGATCTCAACTCTGTAGCTGTGCCAGTGGGGACTCTTATTGGGGATCTGGAGAAAGGAGGGAGAACCCAACCCCGGACTGACTGTGGTCTCTCTGTCCTCTTAAGAGAAATTGTACTGAATGCACAGAGCTGCATCTAGAAATACTGTGTGTGTGTGTGTGTACTTGTCATCCTCTCAGTATATGTCCCCCACTGTTGCCAGTGGTTATGATTAAGGTTCCTTGATTACTGGTCCAGTGTTGGGTCATCATATTTATTAGTGGCAGTGGTGGGATATCCACATATTGGGATTCAGTGGTGTGGATATTGAACTTCTGTAGCCTGTAAACAGTAGTCACTAAAGAAGGAGTTTATACTCTGAAGCAGCCACACAGTGAACATTCACAGTTTCATATCACAATAGTTTTATTTATTTTTTGTTAGCTTAGTTAATCAGGGAGAGCAGGCAAGGATATCAGCAGAGAAGTATGCCAATCTGACTAAAGCAGAAATGATTGCAGCCTTAGTCACGGCTGCATCATAGACCAGCAACCAGGAGGACAGCCAGACTGGCCTTGGGGATGTACAACTCTCAGAAAATGGACAGTTCAACTTTGCCTCAGAGGACTTAAAATTTTGTCTGGACTTAAAGAGACTTAAACTGGAGGCCAAACGGTTAGAAGTGGAATCAGCAGAGAGACTGCAACATTTGGAGGCTGAAGAAAAGTAGAAATAGATGGCATTAGAATTAGCAGAGAGACAGACATCTGGAAGCTGAAGAAAATGAGAGGCAGAGGCAACATGAAAAGGAGCTGCTGACTTATCGTCAGGGTTATGGAGGTAATGGGGAGGGGAGTCACTGAACCCCAGAAACAACAAAAGTAGGTAAATTTCTTCCACAATTTACAGGGGGTGATACTTTTGATAGTTTTATTCATATACTTGAAAGGGTATGTAAACAGTATAATGTTGACTAAGGGCTCTGGGTATGGTTCCTGACCCCCTTACTCCATGGTAAAGCTGCAACTGTTATTTCTAAGTTGTCTGATAGTGATTGCTTAAATTACAATACTGTTAAAAATTGTTTAGTAGAGTGCTTTAAGTTAACACCTGAAGCTTTGAGGAAAAAGTTTTGTGACCATAGACGAAAAGGCAGATGAAAATGTGTGTGAATATATCACTGAACTTATTTTCATAGATGGGTGAATGGGTGTCAGGTGAGAACTTTCAAAGGACTAGCAGACTATTTGGTGAGGGAACAAATCCTTAGCACTTTGCCTGAGGACATGAGAATCTGGTTAGCAGAAAGGGAATGCAATACTGAAGATGACTTGGGGGAAAAAGGGAGACCTATATCTATCAAGCAGGGCATCACTGCAAAGGAAAGGGATACCCAGTGCTGCATATGGGTGTAAAGAAATCCATGGTGGGCAGCCTAAACCACCCCAACAGAGTTGGCCAGTAGCAGGGGAAGTCACAAGATCACATAGCCAGGACGGAGAGTTAAATCTTTTAAATGCAACCAGTGGGGCCATGTAGCATATAGATGTCCATGGAGGCAAAGTGGGGAACAAAAGTTGGGAGAGCCAGTAAGTGGAAATGACAGAGTTCCGGCAGTAAGTTGTCTGGAGACAACAAGGGTACCAAACTACCACAAGAGGTTATATCCTATCTTAATAGATGGAAACAGGCCACTGCTAAGAGAGAGACAGTTTCTGACCTAACCATTGTGAAGCCTGATATGGTTAAAGAGGAATACTATGTGCTTGGGCAGTCTACTCCAGTCAGACCTTTAGGAGGGACCCCATTCCAAATAACTTTGGCTAGGGTTCACCTTAACTGGAAGGGTGAAAAGGGAATCAAGCAACTAGGTATGTTTGAGAATATCTCTGCAGTTGTCCTGATAGGGAATGATTTTGATAATGCAGTAACCTGTGTGGTCTGGTAGCCTGGGGTAGACCCAGAAAGACTACACACTTGAAGCCAGGACTGGTGAAGTGGCTGCTTCAGGGATGGAGCTACCCTGTAGCAGTGAGACTGAAGGTGAACCACAGCTGCTTCTGGAAACTGATATTCCCTTGGACAGAGTGACTGCAAGGGCAAAGGTGATAAGAAGTACCCAGTCTGACAGTGAGGCACTGCTGTCAGAGGATATGAAACTTCCTGTGGAAGGGGAGCTGGGAATGGTTACAAAGAGAGAGTTGAGATAGGCTCAGATCTGAGACTCTACATTAGAAAGCCTGAGGGAGGTTGCTAGTAAGGCACCTGATTCTCAAGGAAAGGGTGAATCTGTATACTGGGACAAAGGGAATGGACCCATGAGGGAGGGCTAGAGGGTAAGAGAATACAGCAGTTGGTAGTGCCCAGAGCCTACTGTCTGGCACTTCTAGCCATAGCCCATGACATTCCCTTTGCAGGTCATATGGACATAAAGCATACAAAGAGACATATTATGCAGAACTTTTATTGGCCTTGGATTTCCAGTGATGTAACAGGGTAGTGCAGGACCTGTGAGCAGTGCAAAAAGGTAGGCAAGGCAGGTGACAAGATGAAAACCCCTTTGATTCCTTGCTTGTGATTGAGGAGCCATTTCAGAGGGTAACTATGGATATTGTGGGGCCTCTAGGTTACCCATATTCTACAGGGAAGAAGTATATCCTAATGGTAGTAGATTATGCTACCAGATACCCTGAGGCGGTGGGTCTTTCCTCCATCAAGACAGAAAAGGTGGCAAATGCTTTGTTAGAGATTTTCCACAGGGTAGATTTCCCAAAAGAATTACTGACTAACAGAGGTACCAATTTCATGTCATACCTGTTGGCACTGGTTTGACTTTGAATGCACTATGGGGTGAAACACCTAAAGATCACCCCTACCATCCCCAGACTACTGGTCTGGTGGAGAGTTAAACTCTACACTAGAGACCATGCGACAAGCATTTGCAGACCAGTTAGAGAGGTAGTGGGACAAATATCTGCCCCATCTGTTGTTTGCTTACAGAGAGGTGCCCCAAGAATCCACAGGACTTTTACCCTTTGAGTTGCTGTATGGGCATAGGGTGAGGGGACCTCTAGATTTGACTCGTGATGAGTTGAAGGGTGAATGTGAATCCCACAAGGAGTCTGTTGTGGCATATGTCCTTAATCACAGGACAGGGCTCGGGGAACTCATGGGCTTGGCCCAGTGAGAACCTGGCAGAAGCCTAACAGCAGAAAAAGTCTGGTATGACAGGAATGCTCAAGCTAGAGAGTATGCTGTGGGGCAGCAGGTTATGTTTCTCATTCCTGTCAGACACAACAAGCTGCAGGCAGCTTGGGAGGGACCCTTCAAAGTGGTAATTGAATTAGAAAATTATTATCATATACATTGTGGCAAGAGAGTAGAATCTATATGATATCAGTGCAATATGGCCCCACCCTATACATGGTTCAACACAGTTTGTTATGTGTTGGTATGCATCACTGTTACTTGTACAGTATCCCCTAAGCTACACTTCAGTTATGTATCATATGATCCTTTGACAGTTGCTGACATTTATGATAAAAGTTTCCTGTCTTTGTAGAAGTCTGACTTAAGCTGCCTATGTCTGATACACATAGTTGCCAGGCCATGCATTGATAACCACAGCCTTACATGGCCTTGGATTTTGCTATGCATCACTTTTACCATCTATGTCTGCTTAGTTCTGCCCTATTTATGTATTAAAGCTATTTCTGCCCTATTTATGTATTAAAGCTATGTACAATGTGCTGCTTCCTACATTGTGCCATGGCATACTGTGTCTGCTTCCATCTGGCATGGTCGTCCCCTGCAGCTAGCTCCTCCTCCTACTGCTTGTCTGTCACAGCTGCCACTGTCTGTGATGCTGCTGGGAACTGTAGTCCCTAAACTGGGGCCTCCTGCTGTAACTGATTCTAAGTATTATATTATGTAACATAGCACACCAGTAAGTATTTTGCCACGGGTGGCAGAGTCTTACAGCAGGGCACCACCAGATGTTTCCAGGCAGTGAAATTGTGATTTCAGCAGCTCAAACATGCATTCTGTTATGTTTCTTCTCTGTGAATGGGCATGTTTTAACCTTGCTCTGTTCGATTATATGCATTTCTCAATGGTGTCATGAGCCAAGGTTCTAGATCATATCTGGTATACCCCCACCAGATGCCCACATGGAAAGTCACCTCTCATAAACCATTGACTTTGTTTCTTTCAGGTGACATTCATCCTAACCCAGAAGAAAATACTCACCCCCTCATTAATAACCTAACTACTCATCCTATTACTCTTCACCCCAAAGTACCTGCTAAGCATTTAACAATATACTCAGTGAATATCTGCAGCATTCTCAACAAAGTAAGTGAATTTCATGCTTGGATGGAACAACACTCCCCAGATATAATAATCCTTAATGAAACTTGGCTCAAACCTCACATCTCAGACAAAGAATTCATCCCCCCTGGTTACAGCATCCTACTTCTCAACAGACCTAATAAAAAAGTGGGAGAGTTGCTATAATATTCTTTAACCACCTCATCTAGTCCCCCCAATCCAACTCTTCCCCTTCATTTCAACCTACCAAACTCCTAATTGCCAACTGCAAAATTAATGACCACAATACTCTAATTATTGCTGCAATATATATATATCTCCTGGTGACAACATCATCATATTAGAACAAATCCTGTCCTGTCTCATACATAATATAACTGATGAAACTATTCTCCTAGGAGACATTAACATCAACTGGCTTTCATTGACCTCTAACAGCCCTAGCTCCAGCATTAACTTGTATGGCTTCTCACAACTAATCACCACTCCTACCCATAACAATAAAACAACCAATTCTAGTTCTATTATAGACTGGATACTAGTTTCTCATCCACACAAAACCACTACCTCGAGTCATTACCTGACTCATTAAGCAAACACTCACCACTTCAGACCTCACAAATTTAAAGAATGCTGTAAACTCTCCAATTTCTACCCTGATACCTTCAAAAAGGTTCTCTTCTCCATTAACTGTTTCTTTTTAACTTATCTACCTCTTGATGATGCAGTGCATAAATTTAACCCTATATTTCTAAACATTCTGAACTTCCTTGCCACCCCCCCCCCCCCGAACAAATGCAGTTAAATCTCTCAGCTCACCCCGGTTATCTCAAACAACATGCTCTTTAATGAATAAAAGAGACAATGCTTGGAAAATCTATTGTAAAACAAAGTCCCTCTCATATCTTCAAACTTATAAGGAACTTTGCAACCTTACCAAAAAACACATTATTAAAAATAAAAAAATATTTACAACAAACCCCAAACTTTAAATAATAGTAATCCAAAATAGTTCTGGAACTCCATCAATCAAATACTAAACCCAGGCAACCCATCAACTCCAAATCCTTATCCAAACAATAGTCTCCAAGAAACTGCATCTATATTTAACTCTTATTGCACTGATACTATTAGCAAACTGTTGCAAACCTCCAATTCCATTTACTCCCTGACTCCCCATCCCCTCTAAGCAAGACAACACATTCTCTCTAAAATCTGTACCCACAAGTTATAAAAAATACCTCCTTTTTAAACTTAAACCATGCTCCTCTTCAGCTGATACCTTGCCTCCACTCTTCCTTAAGACAGCTGCTAAGTGATCAGTCTATCCTATTTTGATCCTTATTAACCACTATTTAAGTGAATCTACAGTGCTCTCTATCTGGAATTAATTTTACATTCTACCCATTCACAAAGGAAGTAACTCCAATGAATTATCTAACTATATCCCAATAGCAATTCTGTCCCATCTCTCTAAAATACTGGAAAAATGTGTGCATAAACAAATCCTGGACTATGTTATCCAAGAAAACGAAGTAACCTCCAAACAACATGGCTTCTGTCCCAGTCATAATACAACAACAGCCTTCATTTCCTTTACCAATAGCATCTCACTAGCCAGAGACAACAATAAATTCATCTCCTGTCTCTTTTTAGACCTCTTAAAAGCTTTCACCACTGTATCTTATCCCTTGTTCCTTGCTAAACTCTTTGACCTTAATCTCTCAGGTTTAACAATCTCCTGGTTTACCAGCTACCTCACTGACAGATAGAAATCTGTTACATGGCTTTCCTTACTATCCCCTGCTCTCTCCATCAAGATGGGAGTCCCTCAAGGATCAATACTTGGTCCTTTGTTATTCAACATCTTTACAAATACCCTATAGACATCCTGTCCTCAATCATCTCTCATACACTATGCTGATGACTCCACAGTCATTACTATCTCTGATAACCTCTCCGATCTGAACACCCTCACCCAGTAATCCTTCAAATCTATTGAAAACTGGGTCTCTAATAACCAGCTCATATTTAATCCAAAAAAGACTAAACGTCTGCTATTCCTCCCCAAATCCTTCACACACCTTAAACCTTCTTTCTCTATTACATCCCTTAACAATAGAACTATCATGGTTGAAAGAAATACTAAGCTTCTTGGAGTTATCATAGATGACCATCTTAAATTTGACCTTTATGTACTGCAGTACATAAAGAAAACCCTCTAAAAATTAGGCCTCCTTTACAGAAAAAAAAATCTCAACTCTCCCTTACCCATGTCTACCTTCCACTTAGTCTCTTCTACAGCTCACAAATCCTCAGAAATCTCCTTTCCTCACTGCCAGATTTGCTGACAATGAAAACTCTAAATCTCACCACTGTCTTTCTCTCAAGACCTTAAATTGGTTAGAATTCCCACACCAACTGCTTGTCTCTCAACTATTGATCATCCATTCCATCCTCTACAAGCCCTCCTTCTGCCCTAATATCTCCTCACTAGTCTCCCTCTATACTCCTTCCAGAACCCTCAGAAGCTCTGACCAAAATCTAATAGAAATTTACAAGCCAAAAAGATCCATTGGACAAAATCTCTATTATTACTCTCCCTCCCTCTCCTAGAGCAAACTTCCTCTATCAATTAGAAATATAAACTATTTGCAAGAATTCAAAAATGCTCTCAGAGAACTTCTAATAAACTCCTGGACTTGCCACTGTAAACATCCTCCTTGAACCTCTTATCACTATCTCCATCCATCCTATCTTCCATCCCTGACTCTGATAACACCCCTTTCACAACATCAGCACCTTAAAAACCTTCACTTCTCCTCACTTACCACTCTCATCCTTTCTCTCTAACCTTCATTACCCCTCTCTACCTCTTTAAACCTCCCCTCAAGATTAATATTATCCCTGACTACAACATCTCCTTCATGGTATTTAAATACTTTTACTGAGTCTGATGACCGAGTGTTTTATTATGCTCGACACTGCCAGAACAAACAAACTTGCATTTTAACTTACTATCTTTATGGTATCTAAAATGCTACTACTGAACCAGGTGACAAAGTAATTGTATTATACTCAGTACACTGCCTGTACATACAAAGTTACTTCTAAATGAATTATCCGTTTTCCTGTTGTACATATGAATGTGTCCTGTAAATATTTTTAACAAACTGAATTTCAGACAGTCTGTGTATTTAATTGTACAAACTGATCTGTCTAACCTTGTGATGTAATGTCTAACTTTATGACATACCTCTGTGTTTTTTCTTATTAATAGGCTATGTACTCTCTATATTTGTTAGTGTGTTAAACTACTGCATACGATTGTGGAGCTTTTTGCCTCAGGCCTCTGCTGAAAAAGGGCGCTAGCTCAGTCAGACTATCCTGGTCAACAAATGTCAAATAAATAAATAAATTGATGCAAGTCACATGTGCCATATGTGTGAGTTGTGGAAACTACCTAGGTGGCCTGTGCACACATTGTAGATAATACATCATACATTACAGGCCACATAGCAGTCGATGGAATGATACCCTTTAAGGTTCATGTACCTTACTCCTTGTTCAGCAGGTAAAGCCTTTATTTCAATGTGAGTACAGTCTATGACCCTCAGTATGTTAGGGAAATGGGCTATGCCACAGAAGTCCCAAATGATGTTTGCTCTCTCCTCTGAGGTACATAGGAACCAAATATGGTCCCCTTAGCATGGCATCGAGGAACTGGAATAGTTTTCTAGAGAATGATGCCTGAGATTCCCCCCACTGTGTCCTCATTTGGTCACTGGAAGGTCCTTGTAGTTAATATAACATAAAGCCACACGTACCTTAGTTTCCATAGGAATAGATAATACATGATTCACATAGGGCTGCAGACAAGGACAACATATCTCCACTACTTGTATGATATATCTGTCCACTCTGTAGCAGTCCATAATATCGTAACATAAAGGGCATGATATGTTGAGTGTAGTCCCTATACCTTCAAGTGTGACATCTGGCACCAGCAACTGCAGCAGCTGTTACGACAACATCTTGCAGATACACGTTTACAATAGCTGTAGCAGCCCAGCATATTTTTGTTTTTTTCCTCTGATTGAACTTGAGCATCTAGCCATGTTCATTGATAATGCATGCATTTTGTGACTGCATACGATTTATACATTTCTGAATAGCTCTACCATGCTTTTTTTGACATCACTAACATACAGCAAAGGTCATTATATGGTTATTAGCATATATCTTTGCTATGCCTTGATTTCCATTCAGCCGCATCATGTTAGAGTGTTTTCTGAGTTGCACACACCCTGCTTGTCCCCACACATCATGCTTAGTACAATGAAATGGGCATTTACAAATCCTGGCTTCATTTTTCTGCTACCAGCTAGCTAACTAGGAATTTATTACCTTTGATCTTGGGATAAAGATTATTTGAACTTTTTGTGGCATGATATGCAGTCCTTGGAAATTTATTTATTTATTTATTTTACGTTTGTTTACCGGGGAGGTCCAACTGGACAGAGCTGTCCATTTTTAGCAGATGCCTGGGGAGAAGAGCTCCAGAACAATTGCTAACATACTGTACATAAGACATTTACGTGAGCACTGTGGTTTACACAAGTGAAATTGCCATTTCACTGCAGATATTTCAGCATTTATTTCTTCTACTTCTTATAGAAACTCAACAAAATGGTTCCATGAATACACTTGTTGCTGAAGCTGCTATTCTACGTGACTAGAAATTTGTGTTCGTGTATGAAATAAACCTTGATTTAACATAGTCCCGATAAAAAAACATAACGACTGGTAAATCATTGATTTTTTTTATAATTCCTCTTATTAATAATAGTTTTTGGTGTGCAGTACATTTGAACTAATGTCTCTTGATGAATGTGGTATTTTGGCAGTAGAAAATGTTACCCCATGAAATATTGTCATATCCCATAAAGTGACTATCATTTTTATAGAATGACAAAGTGTTGCATTGTCTAATGCTGAATTATATCTTGATTTTTCAATTACACAATCCAATCTTTGTTCATTATGACTGAAACTAATGACATTTTAATTTAAAGCAACAACAAATGTAATGATGTGTGTGTGTGTGTGTGTGTGTGTGTGTGTGTGTGTGTGTGTGTGTGTGTGTGTGTGTGTGTGTGTGTGTGTGTGTGTGTATCAGTGCTGCTGGAACATGTAGTATCACATGCACACATTTAGCTCTACCATTTGTCTAAGCAATGCTTCTCAGTTCTTATCACTTACTTCAGCTTTAGGCAGTGAACAAAAAACAAACTGTAATGCTAAATGAAGGAAAATAAATTATTCAATAGACATAAAATGCATATTCTTTTGCAATACAAATAAAAGCATACATTAGGAAAGGAAGTTTCATGAGTTAATAAAATCCACAATTAAACTGTAGTGGTAATGCAGATAGCCCACAGGCAAGTAAAACATTACATTCACAGAGCATGTGTGTTTAACTATTAATGAATGTTTTTAACCAGTAGGCACCACAGAACATAAAATATAAAAGCTTGCTCGGTGTTAACATTTAAATTCAATTACCCAGAAGGGAATTAAGGTCAGATGCATCTCAAATAATTACTTCACTCAAGGTCATATCTGTCAGAGTGCAAACGTTTAACTGCAGAGAGGCCAGAAATTATGGGAGGATTGTAATAAGAACAATTTAAGGCTCCCCACTGCTACAGGGAACTGTCGAGCCAAATCTGTTCCTGAAGCACTCAGACAAATGCTTTGCAGTGTGTCTCTACATTTCTGCACTACAACCACAAACCAGACCTGAACAGCAAGTAGCAAAAGCAATGCTATTAATCGATATATATATACTGAGTCTGGATTTAAAATGGTACAGAAACCACATGGCAGAGTTAAGCAACTTTTTACACCCGGCAAACAAAAAAAAAAACAACAGTACAAAACTAATTGGCATAAACCATATAATCCTAATTGTAAAGGCAGGTATGTATGAAAGGCTTTACAGTAAGTTACTATTTTTATTAATGCTCATGGTGTTAGGCATGGTGCATATTTCTGATACAAATGCAAAAACAGGCAGGATTAAATGCTGTCAAAGCAATTTTTTATTTATGAACAAAAACACAGAGTAACATGTATTTATAATGGCAATTATATTAAAATTAGTTGTAAAATTAAGCAGCTATGAACTGCATAGCTGAGGAAAGATATGAGTATCTCAGTCCAAAAATGAAAACTGAAAGCCTTTGACAATATTATACAACATAACTAGCAATAATGCATGGTACACTCCATGGTGTAGCATGGTTCTTTTCCCCATTGATGCATATGCAGTGCTACTAAAATAATGATTATATAATTTGAGAATTGTTTCTGAGAATGGCACGAGCATCTGAAACCCCAGAATAATTTCATTTTCAAAACAAACCACCAGATGCTAATATGTTCAAACTTGACACATTTGTTTGGAAGATTAGAACAATCTGTTGGTGATTTTAAGTGATAGTGTATGATTTGCACAAGAAAATGGGAAAAATGTATATGCCACTCATGTCAAAATCCTTATTAGTAAACTACAGTCTGATGCTGGTAAATGTAAAGCAATGGTGTATTCCACTGATAATTTAATGAAAGAGTGACATTTACCGGGCTCATGATAGTGCAATAAAATTCATAAAAAAGTAAATATGGCAAAACTAGTATGACAAGTGTGCATAGGGCCCATTTTTGCTATACCACTTTTAAGGAAAACATTACTATTGTTATTATTTGTAGTGGTAGTAGTAGTAATAGTAATAGCTAACAAACTGTGCCTGAATCTTTCACTGATCTGCTTCAATAAAGATAGAGCTCCCATCTATGACACAGCTGACCCACGTTACAGTACTAAGACAGGAGCCAGAGGGCAAACATGGGAAAGATGGAAGATCAAGTGAATCTGGAGATCTCCCATTCTTTCACAGGGTAGAGGTAGAATGCAGCATTCATTGTAATTTCCTGCTTATTGATGGCCTCAGGTAGAGGCTGCAGACTCTAATTCAAAATGGAAAGATGGGGAGACACACATAGGTCAAATGCAGTGAGCATGCTGATATAGTAGCTTTTGCAGATGATCAGGGCCAGATCCAGTTCAAAGCTGCCTAGGGCAGAATGCTGATTGGGGAAGGGGGCAAATTGACCTTAAAAATGATGTAATTAAAAAAAAAACAATTAGCTGCTCTGCTGTATTGTACTTTCCAGTAGAAATGTTTCACCCAGAAGCCACATTGATGTCATGCAGCTGCTGTTCTCATGGATGGGAGATTTTATTTACAGCCCTGCTCTGATCTGTACGTTTTCTCCAGAAGCACTGCTGCCCTGTCCTTGGGCCCAATATTTAAAGTACTGCTACTCTAATGGACAGGAGATTTGATTTAGTGCCCTACATTTTCCTTGTGCACAGATACCTGGAGATGTAACCAATTCTTTGGAAGATTTGCAGCCCAAGGAAGGCAGATTTGAACCATAAAGATGTGTCTGCAACTCCTACCCCTAAGATCGATACTTACCCATTCTTCAGAAGCTCAAGCCGCAATATTTTACTGATTCTGTAAGATGAGGTTTGTGTGTGTGTGTGTGTGTGTGTGTGTGTGTGTGTGTGTGTGTGTGTGTGTGTGTGTGTGTGTGTGTGTGTGTGTGTGTTTAAGCAGACCTCTCCAAGAGTACTGGTTCCAAGAAGATGACAAAAAACACAATTTTAGATAAATCACTGGGAATTACAACTAGTTGGTAATACCAGTTATCAGAATGTTATGCTTGCTTAAAGAATCCACATTCTCTGTCCTACTTTTTTTTATTCACCAAATCTCTACTTTTTTGTAGCAAATTCCCGAGCACTGTCTGGTTATGTGACTTTCTCAAAGTCACACTGTACATAAATGGAGCTAGCAAGAGTCAAACCATGTACCCATGACTACAGGCAGCAGCTCATTAAGAGCTTAGAGTCTTAAACAACTGCACCAACTACCATAGCTTCCTAAACCTCTTAATTTTCTAATAAATCACTGAAGATAATGTTTACCTTTACAAATGCACAGCACTGTCTTTCGTCTCACTGTTCATCACAAATTGTATACAGAAAAACAGTGTGCCAAAAAACCATACTAAATCAAAAAATATTTTCTTGTAGACCACTTTGCAATTAAGCCATGATAAAGGACTAATTATTATTCCAGGGATAAAAATTCAAAGGGGGATAGTTCAGGGTGATTCTCTGTTACTGCTGTTATTCTGTCTTGCCTTTAACCCATTAAGCTGTCTTCTTAACAGATTAGGCCATGGTTATAATCTGGCTCCTAGAAAACAACAGCGTAAAGACCTCTCATCTTCTCTTTGTCGATTATTTAAAACTGTATAGCTCATCAGATGAGGAACTGAAAGCACAACTGCAAGTAGACAAAACCTTTTCAGATGATATAAGAATGTCATTTGGACTTGATAATTATGTAAAAGCAATCTTTAAAGCAGGAAAACTGCAACACCAAAAAAAATCAGTCTGGGACAAGAATGTGATATTGAGCAAGAGGGAGTTTATAAATATTTGGAAATTGATTAAGGATCAACAATAAAACATGAACAAATGCAAATAAAACTTAGTAAAGAATACTTTAGAAGACTTAAGTTAATCCTGAAAACAGCATTGATATCTAGGAACAAAATTCAAGCTATATACCAGTTTGCTCTTCCTGTCCTAACTTACAGTTTTGGAGTGACTGACTGGTGCCAAAACATGTTGGATAGATTAGATAGGAAAACAAAAAGGATGCTTCATGCTCACCAAATGATTTATAAAAAATCCATGCATACCAAGATTATATATTCGCCATTCTGAAGGAGGGGTGGGCCTCCTTGAAACTGATTACATGTATAGATCTGCAATCTTGGGACTCCACACATATCTGCTGACCTCAGAAGACCCAAATGTAGTGAACGCTTTGAAATATGAGAAGAATAAATCTAAGATGACTTCTCTGCTTAATGTAGGAGAAGCATATCGGCATCAAACTGGAATGGAATTCAAACTAGAAGTAGATAAAAACCAGGCAGCAACTGATTGTGCCAAAAAAACAAGAGAAAGAATATAAGGTGAAGGACCAGATGAGAAGGCAAGAAATGTGGTAAATGTATAACTATAGTTGCAAGTATAGAAAACTTCTGGAAGAACATCATGTTGGTCAGGAAAAAATGCAGGAATGGTTAAGGAGAGGCAAATTCAAACCAAGAGATGAAAGGTTAATATTGGTGTCCCAAGATAGTGGGCTACATACACATTGGTTTAGAAAGTCCATTGAACATGTGGGATAAATAGACAACTGTAGGTTTTGTAAAACCGAACTGGAAACAGTTTCACACCTCGTTGCTGATGTGACATACTAATGGCAGAAGGACTGTATACTGAAAGGCATAATAACGTGCCAAGACTGTTGCACTGGGGATTGTGCAAACATTATGGTATTGAAGTGGCTGAAAAACACTGGAAACATGAGCCACAAAGCATCATAGAAAATGATGAACTCCATTACATGGGAACACCCATTACCAACAGTTCAAAAGATAGATGCTAGAAAACCGGATATAGTGGTTCAATTAAAGAAGACAAAAGTGGCATTGATCATTGAAATCACCACACCCAGTGACTACAGTGTCTTGTATACAGAGAGACACCAAGTCATAAAATATCAGGATTTGCAGACAGAAGCAAGCACAATATGGAAGAAAGATACCCAGGTAGTTCCAGTAGTAGTACAAGCAATGGGTCTTATAAAAAAAGTATCTACAATTGTATTTAGGCATGTCACCAATACATGTAACCCCATATGAACTGCAAAAGGTGCCATTACTGGGCACATTGCAGGTGATGCGAAGAGCACTTCTGGCTGACATCAAAGACTGAGACAATACTAATTTCATGAACTTTGGCCGTACTTTGACTTAGGAATGGGGTCCTTTCCCACCATGGTATTGTAAACCCAAAAGACTTGGAGAAATTAAAAAAAAAAAAGTGTACCAAAAAAACATACAAAACTAAAAAGTCTTGTTGGGAGGTAAGCCCTCCTGCACTCCTGATATGGGGATAAGCACCACTCCCCCAAGACACACACACCTCAAAATGATATATACCAACTTCACAGTCACAAACTCCTTTTTGGCATTTACCTCTTTGAAGTCAAGGTCAATATGAATGGTCTCTGGCTGATTAAATTTACAGATGATTACAAATTAGGAGCTGTCACTGAATCCCCCACCCACACAAATTTTCTCCAAGAATGGCTGACACAGACAGTCAACAAGTATTAAAGTCAGAGACTAAACCTAAATGCCAAGAAATGCATAATAGCATCCTTTAGCAAGTCATTCACCCTGGTAACTATCATATTGACAATGCACCCCTAAGAGCTGACCCAGTAGTCAGGGACTTGGGGACACATTAGACAGTAATCTAGCCTTTCAGCATCACATGTCTACAGTACTGAGGAAATCATTCTATGTTGTGCAACTTATACACAAAGGTATGGCATCTAGGTCCTAGGAAGTCATTGTTCCACTGTATTCTGCATTCATCAGATCTATCATTGAGTGCAATGCCCTCTTTGGTATGTACCAGATAAGGCATATCCAGCAACTGGCACATCCACAGAGCTTCCTCACTAAAAGAATACATGACGTAAGTAACATGTCATATGTAGGCCCTATCCCTGTGTTCTGTCTCCTACAGTCTGTTGAGGGAAGATCCATGCCTGGCATACAAGGCATTATCAGACTTCACTCTGATGGACCTCCTGCATATCCACAAAACAAACAGCATCATATTTATCCATTCTAAAGACTGAAACCTTGCCTGTGATATAAATGGGATCTGCTGGAGAAACATGCATGTACTCAAGAGACTTCCCCTTCTCAGAAACAGGCTCCTCATCCATCTGAAGCAAATTTCCTCCCTAACTCAGTTCAAGTGTAACTTGGACAATTGGATGGGGAACTTGGAATTCATCCCTGGTTTGGCACCTATGTCTCTAATGGACCCAGGCAGTCTGTAAATGGTTCATCTCCCATGTCCCTGCTTACCCTAATCATGGGTACCAAAGATTTGGGATGCATGGCTAGGCTTAAAGAGGTCCTTGTGGTTATCAGCCTAATAAACACCTATGAACATATGGACCTATGAACACAACATTAAAGAAAATGGGAAAACAGACACACAATGACAGAGCTGGTGATGACTTGTAGTTATGCTGAGGATAAAAGTCAGCAAATAATGCTAGTCATTACAGTTTCATACTTGTTGTACTGAAAATGCATTTCTAGTAAATTATATTTGCCTGGCACTTAAGGCTTTGGAATATTAACAAACTGCTTCTTGCAGTCAAACATACAGAGTTTGAATCCTTCCACCTCCATTTGCCTATGCGTGCCTTTGATTAAGTCATTAAGACAGTTCTCCTTGGTCATCTCTGAAAAGGAACACTTCGTACAGTGAGATTAACTAGTTTGTAAATGGATAAAAGAAAATGGCATTTAAAATTCAGGCCTTTGGGTCCTTATTATTTTTGGCTTTGTCCAGAATTGTTGAGCAAATACGTTGTGAGGTATTTTGTCCTTTGCTTGCAAAATTTGTGGCTTTCTAGCAAATTGTTGTGGATTGCAGACATTAAATCATGGCAGGCATGAGTTTCAGACTTTGTATCTTTCAGAAAATGCTTGCTATGCAAAGTTTTTTATTCTAGCAACTAAGTATATAAGGGAAATATTTAAAATCTGTTGCTGATTTGTTGGCCTTTTGCCTCGGATTTGAGTTAGGAAGTTGAGAGGCAAAAGGAGCAAAAATCAGCAACAAATTTTAAATATTTTACTTATCTACTTAGAGAGTCGTTAGAATAAAATGCTTTGCATAGTAAGCATTTTCTGAAAGATACAAAGTCTGAAACTGAGGCATTTGGAGACATCACACCATGGATGGTACAGGGGTACTAAAAACATGAGAAATATATGGACTCAGGTCAAAAGTTACATCATTATGTGTCTCTGACCTGTTTTCCATCCATGGTCTGCTCAAATATGCCAATAATTATGCAACTATACAAGGACAGACTTGGATATAAAATAGTAGCAGACACTGCATCTGAACATGGGCATAATTGAACTCACTGAAGCTCAACTCGCTAAAATCCATAGATTCTAATGCTATTCTCTGAAGTAAGATTTTACTGAAGTCCTTTCTCATTATATAATAGAATTGCTTCAGTAAAATCCCTAATATGATCACTATCAAGATAGAAGCCTTTTGATGCCTAACACTCCCTGTTTATTTTTAACATCTTCAAGATTGCAAAACTTGAAGAAGAGAGATTACTAAAATTTACCTCTTCCCTGAATCCGCAAAAGTTTATTCTGTATCTACCTATAATCTAGCTATAGAAATATATTGCACCAAGCAATAACCTCGGTGCATGCAAAATTAAAAAAAAAAAACATTTTTTTCAAGAGGGTAAGCCTCTCTGCATCCCCCACACCCTCTGCTAATTGTATACATCAAGTCTGAGAATGCAAAATATCAGAAGAAAGTGCCTATTCCTCAACCCCAAATTTTGTGCACTCTGGAACACTAATCCATCATCTGCTTAGTCATCCATTTTTTGCCGACTAAACAAATGTTAACCAAACATAGTTTTGAGAAAATCCAATGTTCCTTGAGCATCTGAAATGACAACAAATAATGCCTGGAATACAGAAGGGTGAAAAAACTTAACTTAAAACATTTCCTGCAGGACAAGGCTCCTTCACCCATTAAACTGACACAGGACAAGGCTCCTTCACCCATTAAACTGAAATATATCAGTTACATGATTGCATCAACTGAAAGAAGGACGACATCTCCCAAAATAAGTGCATCACCGCCAGTGACATTTAGAAACTGTACCAGCAGTAACTCCTATGGAAAACAGGGATCAAAGTTTTGTTCTTTTTTTTTTTTTTTTTTTTGTCTTTTTCTTCAGGCTACTGATGTTTAAAGATGTTTACTTCACCTACCTATAGAGGAGCCATTCTATCACATATAATTGGCTACCAAGTTTGAGGAAGTGTAATTTCTCTAAACAACAGATGAAGTGGGCTTCAGTGAGTTGTGGTCAGTACATTAAAGCAGAATCCTACAAAAATGTAGTTTGAAGGATTTTACCTCTAGGCTTAGGGCATCAGTACTTGCCAAGAGCATGCATACTTGCATGGTACTGTACCATATACCCAGGGAGGCCTTGCGGTTTGGTAAATGCAGATGATATCCAATTTGATATAATTGGGAGTGGCCATTATCACATGTATGGTGTAGCCCAGCACATTCACCCACTGGATGACCTGTTTTGTCTTCAAATGTAAAGGTACTCTTACGGCCACCAAAAACAGGCAACATCTGGATACATTCAGAAGCCAGAGAATGATATTCCACAACAGGCCTTCCACATGCATGGCATGCACCTATTGGCCAAGTGTGGTGCAGACCAGCAAGACAGGGACCAAATCTGATAAAAGATGATACAGACAATGAATGCTCTGGATAGTCATAATAACATCCCATAACAGGGTTGAAGGAGACTTACAGATATGATCTCCCTTGCAAGTGGAATGCTTGGAACATTGTGGAAGATAGGACCACCAAAGTTAGAGACCCACCAGTTACTGAAGCAGCTGGATGATGTGGATGAACTTTTAGTATCACCCTGTAAGCAGGAAAACCAACCCATCTTACTAGTGGAAACTCAGATATTGATGCAGACCTGATACCTAATGCCTTTTTATCAGTAGGGGAAATGGCAGGACACCATTGACCATAGCATAAGGCAGGGCACATATCTGTGCATGAAGTGAAATGGCTATGACAGTTGGCTACTTACATATCTGTCCCATAGATACCTTCAGTCCTGTCTTCCAAGATATGTTTTCCAAAGTATTACAAATAACAGTAATATACAACACTTTGGTATACTGTAGTACTGCTATTTATGTGAAACACTATGCATGCCACATTAGGATACTTTAAGTACATGTTTGTGGCTTAAAGTGATGTCATGTTTTGATGTAGTCACAGGTTATATTAGTGAAGGCCTGATCAAAGCTGGAAAGCAGAAGTCTGGCAACAGTAGACCTACTGCAGCTGACAATGAAGGCAACCTGCAAGTGGCATGGTCCAGTATCACAGCAGGCCTGTCTGCAGAACTCCAGGGAAGGCAACTCCAACACCAAGTACAGGGAGACCTACAGAGGTAGCTTCTGAGTACATGGCCTCACCAGATTCTGATGTTCCACCATATCTGTGAGTTCCACATAGGCTCCTGCTCTGTCCCCTCAATACACAGTCTGTCATATATGCACTGCCTCTGACCTGAGCATAACAACAATAAGGGAGTGACAGAGGGTAATCTGATGCCACCATAACTACTGTACTGTCTCTGATATGTGTGTGGCACACACAGTCAACTGCAGGTGTACAAGTCAATGATCCAAACACAAATAACTGCTGTGCACTCACTATTGTATGAGAAACACTGGTATATGAGGGCATGTCGCAATTGCACTGTGACCTGAAGTATTGGCATAATGAGACAACAATGCTACTGAGATTACCGGTGACAGGTATTGCATCCATTCATGCATCCATGCAACACATATTGACTGCCATCCAGTCTGATAACACTGGTCATGTGATCCATGGCTATGGACATTCAAAGTATGAGGTAGACAAGCACAGGGTGTCTCATATCAGAAGACATAAACTGTTTACACTGGTCATGTGATCAATGGTTATGGACATTCAAAGTATGAGGTAGACAAGCACAGGGTGTCTCATATCAGAAGACATAAACTGTTTACACTGGTCATGTGATCCATGGCTATGGACATTGAAAGTATGAGGTAGACAAGCACAGGGTGTCTCATATCAGAAAACGTAAACTGTTGCAGATGCACTATCAGGGCTGCATGCTGGCACACAGCCTATCATCCTGGACCTGGTTGATGTTAATCAAAATGTACTCATGGAACGCCTCCTCAGGGTGTTCTTAAAAGGTCCCATATTTCCACCCCATTCCTGCTATTAGCTAGATCCAGCACCCCACATGGTTAACCAGCACAGTGGGCACTGGTCCTGATTACATGGTGGGACCTCAATCCCATCACAGGAGGATGTGATACCTAATGACTGGCATATTGGATGCTGGCAAATGTCACATAGCAGCACTCCAATAGCATCATTGGAGGACGTGATTCCTCACATCTAACAACCACCAAGAGTGCAAGGGTACAGACCTCATTGCTTGTGACATTTTCCTACAATATGGTGTTACAATCAGTTGTCACTGTGTCCTTCCACCTGTGCAAGTGATGATACCTCTGTCCTGTCTGTACCCTAATGTGTGTGTGTGTGTGTGTGTGTGTGTGTGTGTGTGTGTGTGTGTGTGTGTGTGTGCGTGCGTGCGTGTGTGTGTGTGTGTGTGTGTGTGTGTGTGTGTGTGTGTGTGTGCGTGTGCCTGTGTGTATGTTTGTATGTGTGCATCTACTCATTTCTTACAATGTATCCAGACCATGCACTGGCTTGAGTATCACAGCATTCATCATTTTGTTTTGTCTGTGTTCATGGCCCATAGTTATCAACAGCACACCAGTGCTTCAAGTGCTGCAATGTACTCTGCCTGCCTTTGCCTTGGTTATAGCACTACTGCTATAATGTATTATCCTGTATCATCTCCCTGATTTGCTATTGCCATAGCATGTCTTCCTAGAGTATTTTCTGGATACTGTGCCACATTTCAAAAGAATGTGTTGAGCAGCATATGCACACTGTAAATATTTGCCACATATCTCAAGGCTATACTGAAGTGCCACTCCATATAATGAAACCTGCCATTCAAAACTATAAATATGCATTCTGCAAAGGTCATACTGTATATCATTTCACCCATGGTCTGTGAGTTATTTATAAGGGGCTTTAACCATTGCTCAAGGGCACATCCATTATTGCCTGCAGCACACAGGAAGCAACATTATATTTTGCCTGCATCCAGCATGCATGATATCTATCTATATATGTTATTCTATGTGGAATGTGTATGTACCTATAAACTAGGTCACCCTGTAGAAAATCCTCAAATATAAATTGTTGGTATAATTAAGAAATGCATTAGTGAGTGGATTGTGTGAAATGCCTGAGAATTACATGGACACATTATAGATAATGCCCTGTGAATTACAGACCACCTGACACTTCAGGATATGACAACCCTTCTTATTTATGTATATTCTTGCATCTATACCAGATGGGATATTCATATCAGTATGGGTACAATCTACAGCATCCAGAACCTCATGGATGCATGCATTCTCAAAGAATTCATTTGTGGTATCTTTTCTCTCCTCTTTTGAGCAATGGTCCTCAACGTGTTGCTGTAGCATGATCCCAGTTTGTAGCATAATATTGAGGAACTGTTTATTTATGACGAAGAAGCTTGTGACATATTTAAAGTGTTCCCCCCTTGTAGGTCAATGGAAGATCTCAGTAGCAAGAATGGTCAATGCTACATATACCCTTGAGTCCACAAATATAAACATACTACATATACCCCTCAATTCTACTTGTGGATTACACACTTTGATTTGGTCCTGCACAGTAGCAGTGCATCCCTGTCAAATCTGGAATAATGAGTTATCTGCTGATTTGTGGATTGTTGATATGTGAGTCACTACCTTCTACATTTCTAAGGAAGCCCATTTGATTTGCATGAAAGCATGCATTTTATGCACACTTGAATGTGCATTACAAGCCCCAGTTAGGATTTTACTAATCCCAAAGCTGAGTGTGGCCTGTTAATCATAACATTCCACTGCAGCTCTATACACACATGCTACAAATGACTGAAAATAAATATGCCACATCGTGCTTCTAGTTAACAACCAGCTAGCACTGTGACTTTCTGAAAAAAATTCCTAGGCTTCTTATTCAGAATAAGACTACTGTTATTAAACCTGGGCACCCCCCCAAAAAAAAAAAACATCTATTGGAGCGGGGGAAAAAATCTGTTTTTAAATGACAACCAAAATGAAGTGATTACATGAGTCAGAGAGTAATGAAGAAGGCGTGTTGGCAGGAATTCCACTGTCAGCAAAGGGGCAAACAGTAAGTGAGTACTTAGATGAATCTCTAGATTCTTTGCCTGATGAGGGTAGTCAAAGAATTTTGCTGTTGCTTTAGAAAGCAACTTTGGTACCACACCTCCCATTGCTGATAGCAACCATCAAGGGTCACAATAACTCTGCCTAGTTCAAGCTTCTTCTTCTTTAACATTGTCTCAGATTATGAATGATCCCCACCCAATCAATGAAAGTGGATCAATTGACTCTGATCTTGATAAAGCACAAATTTTAGCCCCCTTGGCCCTGGACATCTCATCTAGGTTGGTCCTTCTGTGATCTCAAATTACGGCTCACATTCCAATAAACAATAAGGAGAAAGCCATTCAAGGAGACTTCATAGACGTATTTGATTTAATCAACACAGAGGGCATCCAAAGGATACTCCAGTCAGAGAATGTGGGTTCTAAAAACCTTGCTGCAGCACTCACCACCCTTAGGGGAAAAGCCGTAATGAAGACTGTGCCCAAGAACCAGTGACAATTGGGAATTGGGTTTTCTGGTTAATGTGGGCATTCTCATTGAAAAGGACTAGATTGAAATCCTACCACTGCTTGCTTATTTTCTTCCCATTAGAAAAGCAGACCATGTTCATGGAGAAGCAGCATGGTGATGATCTGACCAAAGATTTAGGAAACTAAAGGTGGTAGATAACCCCCTCAGGTGGGATCAACGGCACCTGGACATTTGGTTAAGCCTTATGCTGGACTGACCAAATGCTCTAGACAACTTTTGACTCATTGAAGAACACCTGAAAGTCAAATTTTATTGGGCTTTCAACAACAGGAAGTGTTCTTGACAAATTTGCAGGTTCTCCCATCTGTGCTTCCATTGTGGGAAGGGTCACCTAGCTGTTATTTACTGGTCCAGACCAGGTTAAATCACCACTAAGCCCAGCACTCCTTTAACTCATTTACTTCAATGGAGCTCATGAAGTTTGCACTGTAACTTCCAATGGGCGGAGCCTAAGCCTTTTGACAGAATCAAATTATGTTGTCACATTTCAAATAAATGTTCATATTTCTGGAACCATAGTGGTTATGAAAGAAGTATAAATGGCAAACTCTTCAACACAAATTATTTTTATAGTGGTAGTATTCTTTAGGTTCTAGGTCTTAACTTGAATTTTATTAGTCACAGTGAACACAGTCCCCCGGATTCACAAATCTTCCATGTAAGACTTAATAAGTCTTACTTGGAGGCTGCAGTTGATTGGTATGATGTCAGCGTGCCATGAATATGCATGAGGGCACACTGACTCAACCGTAAGTCTTACACGGACCGTGTAAGAAAGCAGGGGGCGTGTCTGAGTGCCGAGCAGTCTAAATGTCCACGCCCCTGCAAGTGTTGAAAATAAAAGCAAATAAACAAGAGTGAGTCTGCTCAAATGTCCTTGCACCCAACACCTCACTGTCTGATATTGTAAACTCCCATCACAGTTCTAAAACACATAACATTAAATTTTTTTTTAAATTCCCAAAATAGCTGCCCGTATTTGCACGTGTGTGTGCGGGTGTGCCCATTGCTTAGCTACAGTTAGCAATCCTGACATCGAAGAGCATAAGAAAGAATGCTTATGCAAATCACATAAAATAGCAATAGCATAATGGTAGAGCATTTGCACAAAGAAGAGGTATTCACAGTTCAAGTCCCACCATTCCCTTTTGTATTTATTTTTTAAATCAGTATATGGAATAATACCTAACATATATGTTCAAACATAACTAAAAAGCAGTGAAATGGCCAATGTATCAGTGAATAAAATAAATATTTTAAAGGATCCCAATATAAAATTGCCTGCAGTTAAGCAGCGCTTCACCCAGCGCAATAGAGTTGCCTATAGTTTAACAGCGCTTCACCCAGCGCAATAGAGTTGCCCATAGTTTAACAGCGCATTACCCAGTGCAATGTGTTTGCGCGGATGTGCACACCATGCCAACCAGGGCACCGAGGAGCAACGTAGAGCAAAGTTGCTTAAGTGCAGCCACACCCCCTAGCCTGTCTGGAAAGTATGAAAATAAAATGAATGACAAGGTTCGAACCCAGGACTCTGTGCATTAGAAGCAAAGTACAGAACCGCTAAGCCATGACAACATAGGGGAAACAGGCACTGTTAACATTCATATACTTACTAATGGTAGTTTAACCATTACTAAGCAGGTCTGCAGTCAGCCAAGAATTTTACAAAATGGCCAGTCACAAAAAAGTGCTGGAAATATGGCATATTTAAGCCCCACAGGCGGGAATACACACCATAACTGATTGTAGCTCACATCTGCAGTTAGAATGTCTGGTGTCGGAGAGGGAACACGCTTCCAAGCGCAACGTTGGGGCATCGAGGAGTTGAAATACATGGTTTGGCTCCTTGTCCACCATCATGAGTCAAGACTCCTGCAGGGCCAGTTCCAAGGGACGGAGTACAAGGCAGAGGCTTGGAACCGGTTAGCTCGTGACCTCACCAGTGCCACAGGCGTTCCTCGGACTGGTGAGCAGGTCCGTCACCACCATACAGACCTGAAGAGATGAAAGCAGGACCACCTGAACCAATGGATATAGGAGGCCTGTGGGATGCGGGATGCCCCACAACTGAGTAAGTAGCCATGGAATGCAGTATGTAAGAATTGATAATGGAGTATGTATAATGGATAGGTATGTCTCAATATCCCTTCATTTACTTTACAGCTGCAGGTGATTGTGCTGCAAATCAGCAAGTCTATGCTGATAGGCTGCCAAGACTGCGCCACCAGGCAGGTTAGTGATTATTCTGCATGTATTGTTATATAAAATATGGGAGAGTGCATGAAAGAAAGTGTTGTAGTCCAATAATACAGCCATAAAAATTGCCTGAATAAATCCTCTGCATGTACTGTCAGATAAAAACATCAGAGAGGCAGAAAAAGAGTGTAGTAACCCATTAAGAAAGGTTACATATGTCTGGAATAATATCTCTGCAGGCACTGTCATATAAAATAAGTGAGCGAGCCTGAAAAAAAAGTGTTCTAACCCATTAATAAAGGTATAATATGTCTTGAACGTGTCTGCCATATACACCGTTAAAACAAATAAAGGAGTGAGCCTGTGGAAAAGTGTGTAATGTCATTACTAAAGGTCTAAAACCCAGAGTGTGTCTGTGTCACAGAGTTTGAAATGTTGTTGTACCCTTGCATTATACAAACAGTACTGTTTGAAAAGGTGCTGGCAACCCAGAGTTGTGCAGTCCCATATAAAGTGGGTGATGGAAGTGCTAGTAGATGTGAAACATATATACAGTCCACAACAGTCAGTCACTGGCTGGCATGAATAAGTAAATCTGGCACACATGTAGCATGTTATTTTTCCCAAGAAATGTGAGTGTGTGTCAAGAAAGGCAGGGTTCTGTACAAATCGAAGTGAAAATGTCATGTGAAAACATCCCAGATATGTAGATAAAGAAATATAAATACAATCAAGAAATATGTAGCAGTAACATCTGCATCTTGGACAGTTAGTATGTCAGATATAGGTCAGGCATATATTGAACTAGCCAAACCCATTACACAACCTAATGTATGGTGGCAAGTGTAATAATACATGTAGGGGATATACACTTGCAGTCACTAGGAATGTAGTGTAGACGAAAAGGTAATTATAAGATATTAACCAAGGTTGTTTCTACACCCTACTGTATGTGCATAAACTATGCAATTCTACACCTCAATGGGTATGTGTAATCTAAAATATTTGTTGGGACATATGTCCTATTGTTCTATAAATATTTGCATTCACTTTGATGCATGTGCCCTGTTTAAACACCACAATCATGGTGGCCTGTTGCTACCAAACATCCTTGCATGCTGTTGGAATATCCACTGTGGTTCAATATATGCATGTGTTATGCTTGCTGTTCAACTGTTGTAACCTTAGTGTGTTGGGTTAATGGGAATATTACTGCATGCTGTTACAACTAATCTGGAATGCTGTTTTGCTTATGTTGTAATTAAACACACCTAATCAAGGAACTTATGGGAAGGCTGGTCCCAGCGGACCCACCTGTCCCTCCTCAGCTGGCGAGTGCACCTGGCACCAGCAGGTCTGGTGCCCAGCCTGGGCTCCCCTCCTCCATTGGTCCTGTGCCACCTTCGGGTGGAAGTGCTGCAGGGGTTGGGGCTCATCCCCTCGTGCAAGCATGGGCAGAGAAGGGCCACCTGTCACCCTTTGAAGGGTCCAGGTTGTGGTGCGTAGGGAGATCCAGCGTTCAGTCACTGATCCCCTATGCCAGCTCGAGGTGAGAGTGGCGCGTCTCATGGGTGAGCCTGCCCGTCCTACACAGCCCCCAGCACAGCCACCCTCAGGGCTGTGAAGGTTCAGTGGTGACTGCCCATGGGAGGGAATCTCAGTTCCACTGTTACCATCTCTGGGCTCATGGGCTTGCAATCCGACCCCGTCAATTGTGTTCACCCACCCCATGTGTCATACACTGCCCCTGTATGCGTCTTGTCTGTCTTGTCTGTTTACCTTCCCAACCTACCTCCCCGGACATACCTACTTCCTCTACCTCACTTCCCACTCTAACTTGAAAAAAAAAAAGGGCAATCTGTACCCACAAAAAAATTACACCCCATACATAGCTGCCCATTTCACACACATGTCCATTGGACATGTAAGCTGATAATTAGAATTGGCAGTACAACATACTTTGTTGTCCTCACCCCTCTCCCAGGGGTGGAAGGTTTCAAATTTCACTCCAAATTCATTGCATATGTACAGCTGTTGCTGTGAAAGAAATGGGCAGCTATGGACAATCCCTACACCCGTCCTGCACATCCTGAGCTTGTTTACCTACTGTCTGTCCCTCTTTGTGCCCCCTTTTTCACCACTTTCCTACCTCGCCAGTTTCTTTTCTTTAAAAGAAATTAGCGCGGGGGTTAGCGGGAGTAAGCACTTTTAAGCAGTAGTAAGCGGGATTAAGCGAGTGTGTGCATGTGTACGGTTAGCTAAGCATCGCGCAAACCCGTGCAAACCCTCTTACAAGTGCCTTAGTCACTCTATGGCAGGGCCCTTGTTCTGCTGAGCAGCAAAAAAAAACCTCTGCCAGTCTCGAACCCCAGACCATTGACACAATAGAATGCATGAATTACCACTAAGCCACAGCAGATATACAAATAGCTTGGTTCTGAAATAAATATGTCATGCATTACAATGAGGGAATGTAAATGGAATTAGGAATGATATAACACAAATCCTTTTCTGTGGGTCTTTACCAGCAGTGGTTGTGGAATTGCATTACATGACTGTGAAAGGAAAACCAGCCATCCTAGCAGGGAATAATGTTACAGTAGCACCTTACAAACACCACACAGTATCAGACCAGGATAAATACTGGCCACAGGAATACAGTGCAATAACCACATTTGTATGGCAGTTAATTGTGTAAGTGAGAAAAAAGTACATACTCCCATGTATCATGTGTTAGCATTTGGAGGGGTGCATACATGTCTATGCTGAGATGTGTGTACTGGAAGAAGCAACATTCAGGTTTGAGTACAACATGCATATAACTGGCTACAACCCTAGCATCAAATAAGATACATATACCAACCTTCAGATTGACACAATGGTGTCCAGAGCAAACAAGCATGGGCCCTACCTTGGAAATCTGAAAGGGCTATGCTTACCTAACCTAGCATTTTATAGCAGTGGGCTACAATCACAGTGAGTAATGCAATCACCAAACAGCAGGCTGCATGCAATTACTGAATGGTGGGCAGCAATTGGTGCAGAGGCTGTCACATGCACAAGTGCAGATACCTAGAAAAGCAGGCTGTACCTGCAGTCCACACATGCAGTTATATCATTGCAGGTGCTGTGAGATAGAGAGTGAGAGAGAGAGAGAGACACGGACACAGACACAAACTGAGACAGAGACAGAACAGAGTGAGAAACTGAGATGGAAAGTTAAATAGAGGGCGAAAACCCAAAACAAACCACCAATAAAAAAAAAAACTACAAAACCGTAACACACAGAGCAGAGAAATACAAAGGTAAGGTATGTAACTCACATGTATGTGTTGGCATGTTGTAGATGTTCCTGAAGAGTACTCTACACACTGCAAATCATCCATGTGTGGCAGCAGTATGTATCTATTTGTATCTGCACATGTGCATAGGGCAAGGGACATACTGCAATTGTTAGTGAAGGGTGGACATTTATCTGTCAGTGAAGGTTAATATGTGCAAATATCCATGTAGGTTGTAGTGTGTGGCCTAGAAGACAGCATGCAGTGCGCAGGAGCAGCCTTAGGTCAACCGGTGCCCTAGGCAAAAGGGCTCCACGGTGCCCCCTACCACACTTCCTGGTGCCCCCATCCTTGTCTTACTACACCACATAAATAGTGGAAAAGCGCCCTTGCTAGAGCGGAGCCCTAGGCGGCCGCCCAGTAGGCCTATGCCTAAGGCCAGCTATGGTAGTGTTGATATATGTCATGTGGTGGTTAAATGCTGTGGGACAGATTTGTCAGATCTGCTGTGTTACAGCCAGTGAAGCCTTCTAATGCTACAAGGGCAGAGGACACCCACATGCATTCTGCACAACACTCTGCAATTTAATCACATACCTGTACATCCCACAACTGTCGCATAAGTGATATCCCCACCATGAAAGGTGGACTGTACATGTGCCTATATGTACATCCATGTGTACAGCAATGGATGTGTACATGTATGTGTATAGATATGCATATATATATATATATATATATATATATATATATATATATATATATATATATATATATATATATATATATATATACATATAGAGAGAGAGAGAGAGAGACAAGGGGTCATATGTACCACAACAGGTGTGTGGTGACCAAGGCATGGACTGTAGACAAGTGTTGATACTACAATGCCATTCCACCTTTCCAAAACAGTGTACCCATTAACTACCACATAGGTAGAGATCTGCCTAACAGTGAAGGTGTGATAAGGGAACATGGGACACAGGTGCACAGTAGCCTCCACTTTGATGAAGACAGTGCCACACTACACCTGTAATCTGTCTGTGTGGTATGTGTCATGACAACAGGTGTGTCATCTATGGAAGTATAGGGTAGAGTTCCCCTCTACTCATCACAATGCCCAGTGTGGTATGTACTTCACATGACAACTACAACAGGTGAACAGGCCACAGACAGACCTCCCATAGGGTAATACTAGCCACAAACAGATGCCCTATGCAGACTGACTCACAAAACCACAACTACACTGTAGTGCATACTGGCCACACAGAGGTGACCTCTGCCGGACATATAGAGGTATGTCACACCCATAGCTGGGTGACAACCACCATGGCAACATATCACAATCCCTCTGGGATACATGCTCTAGGGCCCTAAACCTTGTCAGCTCACTAAACAGCCCATGCTGGAGGGATAGGTTCCCATCTCAGAGGTATGCCATACACCGGAATAGACCACATAGCAATAGCAAACAAGACTCCTCCTTAGCAGTTGTTATAAATACCCCTGATGATTGTGTGGGAGATTGGTAATACACCCCAGAAAACACCTCTGTGGTTCAGGTCGGCAGGGGCAAGTGAAATCAAAGTACATGTGTGTCAAAGGCCAGGATAGCATATGGCTAGGCTGCCATAGGCCCTAGGGCTAATAGCATATTACCTACCTATGACACTATTCACTCACACATGTACTTAATGCAATAGCTGCTATGTGATGTTAAATAAGTGTAACGCTGAATGTGTGCAAGGTCTGTAAAGGTGTGATGGCTTAGTGTGATGTTGTATCCGACATGGTAGTGCCTATCCTAGCTGTGAGGACAGCAACTGATGTGTAATGTACTGTTAGGCAGACATAGTAGCACGGTATATGATGTGAAGTAGTTCTCCGTTGACGAATGTGGTGTCTCATTGTAGGCTAAAGCAATACATGTATGCTTAGTGAGTGGTACTGCTGGTGAATCCATCACCAATATGAAGTGTAGTACTACCTGAAGCTGTAGTCCTAAACAGCACAGTATGGTGTGCATTCACATTGCTTGGAAACACTGTCATGCGTGTTTCCTGTAGTCTGCACAGAGGACAGAATGCAGGCATAAGGGTGTGTAAGTAGTGGCACACATTACCGTATGGTACACAGGTAATGCTCATCTGTGTTGGCATACAGTGGTGTGTTGTATGTTTTGCCTGATGTGTGTGTGATTATGCCTGTACAATGGCTGCAATCATATGTGTGTTACAGGGTAAACGTGTGTATCCAGCAACATATATAGTCTGTTACAGCAGTATTCCACCTATAGTAACAACTGGACACATCTTTTATGCAGGGCTATGGCATCAATGACTAGGGTGGTTGATTGGTACTACTGTACCTGTACTTTACATACATTGCAATGGATGACATCTCTGTTTGTGCATTGGTGTAATATACACCCTTGTCTTGAGGTTGAGCAATGTGTCACAAACAGTGTGTCGGGTACTGTTGTATAGTGGTGTGATATATAGAGTCTGCCAGGTAGTGTTATTTAGTTGTGGCCTGAGAACCAATAAGTGGTACTGAACATGTGTAACCTCTGACAGACAATAGGATGGTATATATGTCAGTAAAGTGATATCTGTGGGTAAAGGTGTAAAGTGTGCCACAGGACACTCTCACACATATTGCTCATATCTTTTTCAGCCAGATGGCCCACCAATGCAACCCAGCGTACATAGCGGATGAGGAAGAGGTGATACTCGACAGCCTATTTCAGTGGTACACAATGCTCTTCTCCAGAAGCAGCAAGCACCAGCAGGAGTGGACTGCACTGTGGCAGGAACTTGTTCATCGGGTAAATGACATAGGCATGCATAACTGGACATATGAGCAGGTACGCCATCACTGCAGTGATTTAATTAGACAAGTCCAGCGGCATGCATCTGATATCCAAAGACAGCAGCTTGCCACAGGTGGTGGGGTGGCCATTCGTCCCCCCTCACCAGAGCGGAGGAGCTGCTCCTAAGCGTGGTGGCTCCTGGACAACAGCTACATCAACCTCTGACATGTGTTGTAATGGAAGCCGGAGCCACCCAGCACATCCACCTGGAGCAAGCAGGTAACATACCCTATCTGTAGACTACAGTTAAGTGTATTTTTATATTATGTGTACGTGAGATGTGTACTGTGTGTTTAGCAGTTCTGCTGTCTAGTGTTGTGCAATATGGATAGTTTGAATAATATCCCTACACCTGTGACTGTTGACTGTTGTTGTACTGCAGTTTAGCATACCCACTGTAACAATGCCACAGTTGTTGCCACTGATGAACCCTCTCATATTCTTGTAGGTCCCTCTGGTGTGACGGCAGGGCAGCCGATCCATGCTGGTGAGTGTGTTATACCTGCAATGTTGGTAATGAAATATGCATGTCATAGGTGAGGTGTAGGCCATGTACACATAACACATCTACGCATAATGCAGGCCATGCATGTTTGCTATGAGACATTGCACAGCTCAGTAATGTCAGTAGCTGCCTCAATGACATGCAATACACAGAGCATGACACACAGTTGTGGCAACCCCGTACTGCACATTGGATAGGCATAGTTGCAACACCTGTACACAACATAACACATTTATCACATGCAGTACACAAAGTCATGCTACATATGGAGTAACCACACACCCACTGTAAGGTTACACTTCAGTGTCCCACATGTCATCCACACACACATGATGTACCTCAGGGGTAGAGGCCTATCATGGGGATGTGCAACACTCTTCAACACATAACACAGTCATGTTAGGCAATGCTCCCTACTGGGCACCTCATGCACCCATGTACAAAGTAGCTGTGTAATAGTGAACATATCCACGGCACTGCAGTTCAGGTACAGCACGCAAGGCGGTGGTCTGTCACACAGTAGTAGTCATGAGTGACCACAAGATGCATGATGATGATGGCACATGGTACTACACCCCATCCAGTTACAGTGACCACAGTACTACACATAGCAGTCTTTGCTGTGCACCTCATTGTTCTGTGTGTGCAAACACATGCACCTATACACACCATACATAGCATGTTGTGTGTGTGCTTACATATGCTAGTACACACATTTCACACAACAGTCGCCATCTGTACAAACAGTCACATATATGTCCTGGAATGCTATTGGGTGTATAGGTCACATGACACACATTGGGTATGTGTGGTGTTTAATGTTGCAGTCGTGTAGCATGCTATATCATGGCTGGCACAGACATATCTGCAATATGTCCCACACGCACCATAACCACTGTGCAATGTCCATGTCATGCATTGGGATTCCTTCACATCTACATGCATCACTCAACCCATGTCTGTACATTGCATGCATTTACTACACCTGTGCCCACTATTATGTGCTATGGACACAGACACTGTCATCAGACATGGCAATCTATGTGTCACACAGATAACACATGCAGCCATGGTATGTATACCATTGAGTGATGGTGCACATGACATTGCAGAGCAATTAATACTTGCACAGCAATGTTGTGTCCATGTACACATTGTGTTCCAGGGTGTAGCCAGTCACTGAATAACTACACACATGTATCAAAGTCGTGTATAATGTCATTAGATAAGGTTGTCTACACTTGCACTGCATGGTGTTAAGCAACACATGGTCTGCCTGCTGACATGTGTGTGGTGACTGTTTGCCTTGTGATACTGTCACCCACCATCAACCACTATTGTGTATGTGTTGGATTGCTGTTGTGTGTGTGTGTGTGTGTGTGTGTGTGTGTGTGTGTGTGTGTATGTGTGTGTATGTGTGCACGCTGTGGTGAGCAGTGTATTTCTGTGCATGTGTGCATGTATTCATGTGTGCAAGTGTGCATGTGTGCTAACATCATGTACAGATTGTAAAGTGTGTTTCCTGTCTTCCTTCCACAGTTGCTGAGTTAGGGGTGGCTGAATGCAGCAGGGAACCTGATGTCACCGCCACTAATAGTGGAGATGAGACATGTATTGTGACACAGGAAGGTCTGACAGGGTCTGTCGTTGGTCCACCAATCGACAGTACACAGTGGTCAACCCCATCTATGTGCACACTCATACTGCCAATACATTCCTCGTCACCAGGGAGGGTGGCTTAATGGCTAAGGTGTTTGCCTTACAAACACAAGGTGCAGGGTTTGAGTCTCACAAGGGATAATTGGCTAGGCTTAAAATGGCTTGCAAGAGCAGTTAGCTTAGTACTAAACTATGAACCTATGAACCTATGAACCAATGGCCATAGCTGAGGGACAGCATACAGCTGGCATTGACCAGGACAGTGTGGTACCTATGGCACGTGCATCCCCTCAAAGCAGCCATAGCTGGATTTCCAGAATGGTACCACATAGGCGGATGTCCAAGGGTTCTCGGAGGAGCACCACTAGTCGTATAGCCCCTTGCAGACGTGCCTCCGGAGGTATTACAACCTCCAGTATGTTCCGGGCTGTAATGCAGGCACAGGCACATATGGAATGGTACACCCGACAGGGACTAAGGGCGCAGAGGGCTCATTACACTGCTATCAATGACAGCATCCGTGACCTTGCTGGTGCCATCCGGAATTACACCGAGGTCATTGATAGCCATTGGAGGGAGACATTAGATGTCCACCACAATGTGTTAGCCATGAGCCAGGACTGTGTGGGATGGATGAGAAGCTGACGCGGATGCATGCCAGCAACAGCATCAGCTGACAGTCATCGCGGAAGGACCCCGGATCACAGCCGCTCCCGTAGTGGCAGTACCAGCCCCAGCAATGCTGGGGCTGGCCTGTCCATTGACCGTCCTACTAGACCACATGCACGTGGTGCTGGCCAGTCCCAGCAGGGAAATGGGTCCAGTCATCATACCTTTGCCTCTGATGATAGCACCCAGTCAGGGTTTGTACTCGATACTGCCCATAGCACCCCTGCTAGGCACAGGTACTGTGTCCATGGCTGGAGACAGTGATCTGTATGGCCTAGCAGGTACAGTCTGTGGCTGTCCCACAACTGCCCGTATATGGCAGCCGCATGGTGGAATTGTGTGCATGCAGACACACAATTACCATACAACTAGGGATCACATATACACACACACACATTACATCAACATTGGCCCATGCAGTACTGTTGTCCCTCACACACACACACAAACACACACACACACACACACACACACACACACACACACACACACACACACACACACACACACACACACACACACACACACACACACACATGCTGATTGGATGGGTCAATGTCAGGCTCTGGCAAACCTACAACACACCCTGTGCATATGATGACACCTGTGCCACCTCCTGTCATCTGTCACATTGATGCAGGAATAGGCTAACATGGTTCTGATGCACAGGGTGACATTATAGCAGTGTAGCAATAGTAGCAAGTTGCCAACAGGAAAGTGTACTGATATCCTTGTAGGTATATCTGAGCAGGCATTATGCATCACAGCTCTGATAGTCATTGTAGCATTGTTTACACCAGTGTTAGGTCTGAGTCTGTATTGTCCACCCATGTGCCACTTGGCTGAAGTGTACAGTGTTGCCAGCATGTGTTAGTGAGTGGACAGTACGTGTGTGATGTGTGCATTACAAATTAGCAGGTGTACATCTGTGAACATGGTGTGTGCGCACTGTCTGCATGTATGTGCATAGTGGACACGTGAGATGTGCAACATACCCTGTTCTACACATTAACATCTCATGGTATCTTTCGATGGCCAGTATGCATTCTACTACAGATATGTACTAACATGGGTACACATATGTGTATGACATGGGTTGGCACTATGCTGTGGGTGATACCGTTGATATCTGTCAGTGATCTGCAGTCTGGCAGTATATACCACCTCAACAGCATGACTATAACCAATCATTAGATGATGTCCTGACAAATGACTCACAGTTATAGGGAACTCAGTAGCAGTTGGATCCTTCCAGTACAATACTATAACAGTAACCAGTGGTATTGACCACCACACGTTCCTGGGACCACACCTGCGTGGCATATAGCCCTCTTAGGTACATGCAAACACACTAGGGATATGTCCATCCATATCTGGAAATGCATGCATTGGCCTACACTGCATTCCCTGGATGAGACGCATATCCAACACAAGGGTATCATACAGACAGATACCTGTTGTCCAATACATGCTGTATAGCAGTACACCGTCTATGGCATAGTCATCCACATTTACTATACATAATATCCTGACAGTACCACATAGGTGGTAACCCTGAACATGTATGTTGGTTACTAATGTGTACAGACAGACACGTGTTATGTCATCGGTCCCTCGGTATCCACATATCCATAGGTATTGCGGGGTCCCTTGGTGTTTCACATAACACATTAGGGGCCTGCATGCATATCCACAGGGCTGGTGCACACCTATAATGACTGTCCATTATTGCCAGTCGTTGTTGTGTATGAACATGTTTGACATATACCCTGGCAATTACCCTCACTCACAGTACTCTATAGTACGTGTCATGGGTGTGTGTGGCAGGGATGTCCTTGGCCATGGATCACTATATTGGCCGGTCTTGATGCATACATACATATGTGACCTATGATCTGAGGAGCAGCGGCACAATCTGTCGAAAGTTACAAATGTATTCATGTAGTATGCAGGCTTCACACCTATGTACTGATTGAGGTCACATGTACACAAATTTATTTGACACGCAGATACCCGATGTGTGCAATGCACATACTGTTTGAAACATATGTCATACCATAGTAAAAGCAAAACTCATACTGCATTGCCCACCTGTGGCACACACACTCAGCGTTTGTAGGACTCAAACCCCTACCTAGCTACGTTATGATACTAGAGAGATACGCATTAACACAGCACGCTATATGCAATACTGGGTGGCTTTTATTTTCCTTGAATAGTTGTAGGATGCTGACATCATCAGACTTTCCAAAGAGGGATGTACCTCTTTTAATGTGTTTTCCCAGTCTCCAAAAAGGCTACTCCTCTCAAAGGAAATCACACACTTGGCATCTGCAGGACTCAAACCCCTATTTAACTATGTTATGATGCTAGAAAAAATATGCTTTAACACAGCACACTATATGCATTACTAGGTTGCTTCTGCTCTCCTTGAATATTTGTAGGATGCTGACATCATCAGACTTTCCGAAGATGGATGTACCTCTTTTAATGTGTTTTCCCAGTCTCCAAAAAGGTACTCCTCTCAAAGGAAATCACACACATACACCACCCCCACACACACAGGGTTTGCAGGATTCAAACCCCTACCTAACTATGTTATGATGCTAGAGAAATACACATTAACACAGCATTCTATATGCATTACTGGAGGGCTTCTGTTCTCCTGGAATATTTGTAGGATGCTGACATCATCAGACTTTCCAAAGAGGGATGTACCTCTTTTAATGTGTTTTCCCAGTCTCCAAAAAGGTACTCCTCTCAAAGGAAATCTCACACATACACACCCCCCCACACACACACACTTGGCATTTGCAGGATTCAACCCCCTACCTAAGTTATGATACTAGAAAGATACGCATTAACACACCATGTTATATGAATTACTGGGTGGCTTTTGTTCTCCTGGATGATTTGTAGGATGCTGACATCATCAGACTTTCCGAAGAGGGATGTACCTCTTTTAATGTGTTTTCCCAGTCTCCAAAAAGGCTACTCCTCTCAAAGGAAATCACACACATACCCCCCACCCAACGCACACAAACTTGGCATTTGCAGGACTCAAACCCCTACCTAACGATGTTATGATACTAGAGAAATACGCATTAACACAGCGCACTATATGCATCACTTGGTGCTTTTTGTTCTCCTTGAATATTTGTAGGATGATGACATCATCAGACTGGACATGGTAATGTGTGTACACATTTTTATGCAATCCCAGGAATGATCCATGTAGGTTGGCAGGTATCAACAACTTGTACAGGACCCCATGAGTCTCATCTTGTGTGATCTATCTGTGGACACATTGCCATCCCTTCATATGTCAACACATATCTCTGCACAGATTGTTGGTTTTGTGGATACGAAATGTGTCTGTGATGTTGATGAAGAGCTGTTCAAAGTCTATGTGGGACATGTGTAGCTCTGTTCCTTGATGTATGTCCTGGGTGGCTGCCTTGCAGATGGTGTAGCATGATTGGGAAACATGATTTGCACATGAACATACCACAGCTGGTAGGGTTGTGTGCTTGTCAGTTTCCAATAGCTCTGTTTATGACTTCTGCCATGATGCACTCCATGGCCTTGCAGATCAGACTTTATAGGCTTACTGGACTATACTTCCCATGGTGTGTTGTGCACCCACACATGTGGGGAGTGCCATATGTTGCTGTAACACATTCGACGGTTCCAGGTCCTGTGGAGTGGGTGAGGCACAACAGACTGTTCAGGTGCAGGGTCTGTTTGTTCAGTAGTGCATGCATGACACATATTGGGAAACAATGTAATCCAATTGCTGCCATGCTTTTGGCTTTGGGAGGAGATGTTCAGCCATTCTACACGTGATATCTCCTGGTATGATGTCAGGGACAATCGTCAGTGGGGGTTGGGTATGTATACATGGGCCTGTCTGACAGGATGTCGGCAATGTCAGTAAGGTACAGTTGTCCCTGACTCAGCACATATATGCGTGTACATTACTATTTATTACATAGCTGAAGGGCATGTCATGATTCTCAGTCTGGACTCCTTCTCAGCTACTCTTTACAAAACACCGACAAACCTGAGCACTAATCCCGGTTATACTCTTTTACACACTTAACACCCTACTGATCCTTTGTGATCAGGCTACAGAGTATGTCTTCAAAATACACTGGCATGTCCAGGGGTCGGTTTCATGTGTACTTTCCAGTCCAGCTAGTGAATATTGTGGTTATGACACAATGTCACATCTGCCTCATGTACACAGTCAACCCTCTCCTCATCACATCACACTCACATATATGTGGGAGATGTAACAACATTGACATACAGGACGCTGGGCTCTCTCAACCCATGACTGGCATAGTCTATCAGGTGGTGAGGGTGACCACACACACCACATATCAGTCTCAAATACAATGATAGTGACAGCAAACAAACCACATTATCATGCATACACATATTCGGAAGCTCTACATACACTCTGCCTAAGCAGCAGAGACCTCCAAAGCAGACACACATACATCTGTTACCCCACTACAATGCCCACATGTCACACAGTTCACAATATCAGTGTGCCACACAGTCACTGCCCTTTGGGCTAAACAACACACCTGATACACTTGTTATAGGTGACACAATGTCAAACACACTATCGTCCCACTCACCAGGCCAGACAGGGGAATAGTCACTTTGAGCTGTCTCTCAGGTGCCAGGATCTGCCACATAACACATGCACTCAGGTCACTCCAAAGCAAGTCCAGGACTGGCTCCATCATTGTCCATGCTGGTGCATACAACCTCAGATGTTCCTCCCTGGACCACATGACATGGAACATAGAGGAACTCTGTGATCATGTAGCCCAGCCCAGTATTACCCTGACCTTGTCTAGCATCTTACACTCACCAAGTATGATGTCACAGTATACCAACAAACTGATCATGTTTAACAGTTGGCTAATATATTGGTATTATTCAAAGGGGATACAGTGTCTGTCACCCTGGGGTGACATGCTCGACATGCCACGTAGCTTCCCTATGGACAGCTTGCACCTGTCACCCTTGGACTTTTGAATACTGGCTAGGGCACTTGCTGCCACAATACTGCCCTATTTAAGCAGGGCTCAAAGTACAGAACCACTTCCATACACATTACAGAGTACACGACACTGAGCGTAATGCTGCTCAACACCAGCTGTCTTACCCTCAAATTGCGCCCACTCAGGAATCTCCTCAGTATGGAGGACAGCAATATCTGTGCACTAACAGACACATGGTTGAGGCTCCCACATGCATACCAGCACTACCAGGTTGTATTTTGTACCATGCTTTCTGACCACATAACTCAGAATGGCCAACACAAATAGGGGGAGTATCCATATACATCACAGATACACATACCTCCGGGTTGGTAGCACTTCACAATGCATCACGGACCATACATATGCACTTAACATTGTGCAAATCTGCCTTTTGATTTGCTGCCTGCTAACCACACTCCCCAACACAACAACCTCACTCAGCTTTCTTGGGAACATTGGACCATATGAAGGTCTCCCCAAACACCATTATATTGGGTGACGTCAAATACCCACACATTGACTGTGGATAGTACTCAGGCCCCAACACCCTCGCCCAACAGTTGCTACTATTTCTAAACTCATATGCTATGGCACAACCGGTCACCACACCCACAAGAGAGTCAACATATTGGACATGATCATCACCGACATGGGGACTCTATGTTCCACACCTGTGATATACCCCTCATTGGTAAGGGCAGAGCATACTTTATCTCACTTGACATCCATATCCCGTCCCCACAACCATCCTGGGTAATCTTGGTGAACTTCCCAAAAGCAAATGCCACACTCCTCCAAACCACGGTGGTATCCATTAGAGACCCTGGGTCAGTGGTAAGTATGGCTCAGACTGCTGAATCCTTTACATACACATTCTATGGACACCTAGTGGATCGCATGGATCATTACATCCTAAATAACAACTGGACTCACTCCTCCAATGGCAGTAGACCTGTCTGGTAGACCCCAGCCATTAATACGCTTTACAACAAATGGAGGAAGCTACTACATGATAGAGCACAATCCCTGACGGGGGAAGGCATCTGTGATCTATACTAGCGGACTGCTAAAATCACTCAGGTTTTTATGTCAGGCACGCTTCTAATGGACAATTAAAATGGACACGTCGGACACTCACAAGACCTTCTTCAGTTGATTCAGGTAATTGGCTGGACACACACTGATATGTTGTATGTTACTGCATACTGACTAAACATACCCTGAACCCACTGACATTGCCTTCATCCTGGCAAACAGGTTCAGTGCAGATGTGTCCCCCCCATCCCCCCTAAGGTGGTACTGTCCATACCAACAGAGTGTAACCTCCCAGACATCACAAGTAAACAGGTGAGTGCTGCCCTCCCCACAGCGGACAACACAGCATCAATAGGACCAGACGGTGTCCCGGCCTGTCTCGTACACAGCCTTCATGACAGACTAACACTCACATTATGTCACTGTTCTATATAAGAGTTACTACAGGATATGTACCCACAGAATGGCGTACAGCAATAGTGGTCCCACTCCACTGAATACTGCCACAACAGACCACAGACAATATCAGCCTAAAAGGCTAACTAGCCTGTTCTGCAAAGCTATGGAGTGTATTGTAATGGGACTCATGCACATAGACATGGGAAACCTACAGACACTGGGTCCTACACATTACAGCATTGTTGTGGGCAGATCTTGCCTGTTGGACCTGTTCATATTCTTTCAACAGTTACCAGATCCATCAGTACTGGGACGGTTGTCCACACAGCCTGCCTGGACCTTGCACAACCCTTCAACACAATACCCCACTCGGCCATTATGCATAGGCTCACTAGCATCAATATCAACACATATCTGACATGATGGATTGCTACCTGGAGCAGGGATAGCACACACATGCTCAGTGTTGCAGGTGCCATGTCTGACTATACACCAGTTACACCTGGCATCCCACAAGGCTCAGTCCTGGGACCTCTCTTGTTCAGTATATATTTGTGTGATGTACAGGCTATCACAGGAGGAATATGGCTGCCCATGTTCGCAGATGACTGCAAACTGGGTGCCATAATCAGCTCTCCTGCTGGCACATGCATACTCATACAGGGTCTCACAGAGATAGGGTGACTGGTTCATGAGCCGTGGCCCACAGCTACATGCCATTAGTTGCATAGTTATCCCCTTTGAGGATGACAAGATGCCCACACATTACAATATAGGTTGTAATCCATTACATACAGTAGTAGTTGTTCGGGTTTGGGAACATGACCTGTTCATACTCTCGCCTTTGACAATCCTATTGCCATAGTGGTTAGACAGTACGTCTACATAGCCCACCATATCCCACATGGATTCACATGTTGATCATGTGTGGTCATTGTGCCCCTATGCTCTTCACGACCATGCTTGGTTACTATGCCACCTTTGGGATGTACCTTACTTAACACTTGCAGCAACTGTAATGGCCACAAATGTTACTCTTCGAGCAGATGTAGGGACTCACACAGATGCCTTGCACAGTTCCGATACAGTAACTCCAGCTCTACTCAATCACTTACCACCTACACGGATGTGTTATGTGCCTGTAGTTGAAGGCAATATCTGACCCAGAGTTACTGAACATGCTCCACCTCTGGATATCTGACTCCCTTGCTGCTACACACTCCAGGGACATATACCTCAGCACTGATGTTAAAAGGATATGCTGGGGGGACAGATTATTATCAGAAAGCCTCCACTCACTCCGGAGTGTAGTCCCAGTTTTGCATAGGCAGAGCCACTCACTGACCACCTACAAGTGACATCTTGACAAGTGGATGGGTGATCGCATGTTTACCCATGGGATGTCTTCTGGGTCCCTGCTAGACAGAGGCACAATACACTGAACGTAAATGGGCTATCTTGTGTGACCTACTATTCACAGGCACAGTGATCTTATTTGACTGGGTTGCAGTAGCCAAACACACTCTGGCTATGCTTGTACATGCCCTAGGGCAGATAGCCTAGTATCAACCTCTGAACCAATGATAAGTTTCATGATGCACAATGTTTATTGCTGATACTGTTTGCAGGTTTTTATCATCTTTGCTTTCACACTTTATATGAACTGCTTAGGTATCTGCAGAACATATTTGCTAATGGCAGGGTTCCACTATATTATATATGTGTCCGTTGTCATATAAGTGTGTGCACAGGGAAGATTGCTGTGTAGAGAGAGGTTCCTGGGTTAACACATGCAACTGCCTGCTATGTGCGGCCCAATGCTTTACTCCAACATGGCCTAAGTGTGTGAGCATGCCCAGTTCAGACTGTCAGTGTTCTGTTGCCTGACATTTGTCTCATGTATTCAAGTGTGTGAGCATGCCCAGTGTGACCTTTCAGTATGTTGCTGTCTGAGGTCCACTACATTTGTTGATGTATGTCTACATGTCCATTATTAGCATTTGTACTGTGTGTGTTGAAAGTCAGGTTCTATTCTTACTGCAGGACTCACCTTTGTGTCATAACTTGACAGGGATTATGCTTTACTTGCAGGATTTCCGTGAAATACTTTGCATAGACTTATAAACATTTCTTCATACAGGCTAACCACTGCACTATTGTTATGGTTTGGCAGTTCAGTACTATGACTATAGTGCATAGTATCCAGGGTTCGAGGCCCATTGCTGCTTATATTTTCATACTGAGCAGACCGGACTGTTTAGAAGCCAGTAGAGCATATATGAGCATGTTGGCTTTTGTTCAGCTATGCCCTACCTAGACCCAGCTTGAAAAATACAAAATGGATTCAAGTGTAAAAAAGACCAGAAGTAGATACACACACTTGAAGGAAATCAGGTCCAGCCTCTGCAAAAAGTCCAATCTTTTTATTCCACAAAGAGATACACAAGGACAATCCAACTTTAATGCCACAAATAAAAGTACGTTTTCGATTCTAGTTCTTCTTCAGAAATAGCAGACAAATGAATTAAAAGAAGAACCACTCCTTATATACACAAAGTATGCCATTAATTAATTAATCAACTGGAATAGTTATCCAATTAGTAATTTTTAACTCTTGATTTTCTGGTATACTTTCTTTCTGATATTAAAGACAGTTTTTATATAATGTATTCAAAATCTAAGTTTATACTCTATGTAAATATAAAATACAGACATGTTATAAACTTTTGTTAAGGAAAACTTTCTAACTGGATCATTTTATTTCATAATTTATGATATATATAAAATAAAATAAAACTTATTTATATTATATTCTACTATATTCTATTGTGTTCTATTATATCCTAGCGCCATCTGGTGGTGAAGTGACACAAACCTAAATTAAAAACATAATAACATTTTTGAGTGCAATTATACTTGCTAATGAATGTTTATTATAAAAATTATTTATTATAAAAATCGAAATAAAAATGAAATGAAACATTTTCTATATTACTTACACTCAAGTGTATCATAAGGTATAAAAATATAAAAATAAAATAATACCAAATTTGATAATGACAAATAATACACATATACATATATACTTATAGGAAGGTCATATGGAAATGTTCAAATTTCCAAATTCTATCATAAACAGCCAAGTATGGGAAATATGAGGGGGCTTATGAAAGCATTATATTTTATAATTTTGCTGCCCTCATCTTCAAAACTGGTGTGATAGAAATGATGTCATTAAGCCCTGGGGGTCTATTTGCCTCAAGAATAATTTGCCATATTAATTCTTTATATTCAATTGATGTTTCCCATGGGCCACCTCTGACATCCTTATCAACCACTTCCAACACAAAAAAGTTGTACATTGCCTCTGGACAACTAACTTTATGTCTATATAATGCATTTTTAACACAATTAGTTCTTATCTCATAATTATGTTCATAAACTCTGTTTTTGAGTTTTCTCTCCGATTTACCAATGCAGAAAGCCTCACAGATCCTACATATCGCAATGTAAACAATGCCCATCATTTCACAATTTGCAAAACACTTACTCTCTATAAAGAAATCTCTACTAGGGATGTAAATAGTGTTTTTTACCAATATATATGGGCATTGAGAACATCTTCCACATTTGTTCGTACCAACTTTTCTAGATCTTATTGCACCCTTCTGTTTGTTACTTTCTAATATTGATTTAATACATCTCCCTTTTCTATAGGTGCATTTCAATGGTTGTTGGAATATGCATCTTAAATCCGAAAACGTATCAAACCTTGCCCATTCCTCTTCCAACATATTCCTAATTTTCCCTGCTTGGCCACTATAGTCAATAATCAAATTTCCATCTATCTCAGTTTTTTTCTGTTGTTTATTGACAAACCAACCACTACCTAGACCTAATATGGGTTTAAATTTAGTTGCTCTACCTTGTTTTACTTCTTCAGAAATTGCAGTGATGAAGTCTGAGGGATAATTACGTTCCCTGAACATTTTGTATAAGAGTGCACATTCCGCATCAAAATCACCATTCCTGCACGTCATGCGGCTAGCTCTTACATACTGCCCCTTCACCACACTTTTCTTCTGATATAGGGGATGGGCACTATAGTAAGATAAATATGAATTTGAAAATGTATCTTTTCTGAAAATTCTAGAATAGAAGCCCCTTTCTTCTTTACCGACAAAAATATCTAGATAAATAAGGGCTGCTTTATTCATCTGGAACGTGAACTTCAAAAAGTCAGTTGACTGTGAAATATATTCAAAAAATGATTTGAATTGTCCCTCAGAACCTATCCATAAAAAGCACATATCATCTAAAAATCGTTGGTATAAATTCCAACAGTGCTTGAATGGGGAGTTGATGATATATTTATCTTCCCATGCACTTAAGATGATATTTACATAGGTTGGGGCACATCTAGCACCCATAGCTATACCTTGCACCTGCTTAATGAATTCACCTTCATAAAATATAAAATTATTGCTAAGTACCAAATCCATTAGGGTCATAATTAAATAAAAATCATTATTATTGAACTTACCATATTCCAAAAGGGCTTGCTCAAACCACTACATACCCTCCACATGGGGGATAGAAGAAAAAAGATCCACTATGTCTATAGTTATAAACATAGCCTCTTTCGAAAATATTTCCGGTGTTAAATTAGCAAATAATGACCACGAATCTTTAACAACCGCATTACCTGAAAGTGACATAGTCTTTAATTTCTTATCAAGCCATTTTGCAATAGGAGCTGTCACAGAATTAGCTGAAGCAACAATAGGCCTCAATGGTGGGTCATTGATATTCTTGTGGACTTTAGGTACGCCAAAGATGGTGGGGGTCATAGGTTTTTCCACCTCTAAAAACTTAAACGTTTGCATATCAATAGACCCTTCTAACAACATATCGTATAATACCATAGCTACCTTTCTATTACCAATATTTACCTCATTGAGTGAAGCTCTAACATATTTTGTATCATCACTCAAGAGTTCCATCATCTTTGCCTCGTATATCATTTGGTCCATTATAATTGTTCCCCCACCTTTATCTGGCTTACATACCCTAATAGAAGTATCAGTACTTAACTTTTTTAACAATAGAAATTCATCTTTTGTCATATTGTATGCAACCCTATCTTTAGTTAGTTCCATCCTGATCTTATTTTCCATTAAAAGTTCAAAGTTCTTTAACTGGGGGTGAAGAGGTGGGTTAAATGTGCTTTTACGTCTTAACTCATTCTTAGTATTCGCACATTCATACCCTTGAAACATAATTTCAAAATTCTTCTTCCTAAGGAACAATTTCAAATCAATCAATAACTTGGTAATATCTGCTTTCTTATTGGGGACAAATTTAAAGCCTTTAGAAAACAATGAAAACCAAGTCTCATTGATGTCCATTGAACTATAATTAAAAATGTTATAACCATTATAGCTCCACACATGTCCATCTATCTTTATAAGATCAGACTTACCTACCACTGTATCTGTTCTCTGTTGTAATTCTGGTTGCGATTCTGGTTGTAATAACCCATTTGGCGACCTCGCCCCCTCCCCCCCCCCTAAATGGAAGTTTTTTTGGAAAACTTTACTTTGTTGGTAGTTCTTAATCCTTTCTGACCTTCTTAACTGGGGGAATTCTGTTTCATCATCCACAAAAACCTCATTATCAATGACTGCTTCATTCACTGTATGTCTATCATAGTCTTGATCATATTCCCCATTAAACCCATTATTTAATTTATATGGTCTAGGTTTAGGGTAGGCTATATTTTCCTTATATTCATGTATATCTCTGTCTAATTTTTTACATTTTCTTTCATAAATATTTCTGATACCTTTTTCTATCCTTCCTAACATTTCATGGTACTTTTTCTGATTATCTTCCACAGTAAAAAGCATATCAGAAATAATAACATTATTCAAATTTTCAATTTTACTATGCAAAAAATCCATTTATCTTTCATTCTCACTAATAAGGGCTCTTAAAATGTTCAAACCACATTTATTAAAAATATCTAACAACTCTTTATGTAATTCACCTCCTTCTTTGACTCTGTTTGGATACTTGAATATACGTAGACCTTTTGGAACAATGTCCAAACTCAAACATTCTTTTAAATAGATATTTTCTAATTCAATATTCGTATATCTAAACAGAAATTCATCCAGCATTTTAACACTTGATCTATTTGAGGTATTAGTATCACTTGCACTCACCGGTTAAGAGCCTTTGTCTTTAAAATTAAACTTCATATGCAAAACGTCAGTAAAATCCTTATTGTGCCTCTGTGCTTTATATATAGACCCAGCTTGTCCAACATTGCTCAATATTAACCATCATTGCTGGACATTGGCCAATATTACTCTACATTGACCACATTTGTAGTAGTTGGTGTGTGTGATTTTGTTTACATTGACTTCATGATGGTAAATGCTGTTTAGCACTGCTTATTATTGCTTAACACATAGCAATCATGCCTCAGGTGTTGATGCAGGGCTGCCTATGTCGGATGCACATACTACACTCCCTATACATGTTTGAAAGCAGGTAGTGTCAACGTAGGCATCCCTTTTACTCTATGTGCGGGTTGGAGAGAGGTATAATTTCCAGAGTTCCTACTGAGCCAGTGTATGTGCTATGTGTTGCCTCTTTGCCAAGGCCAAAGTATACTGGGCACGCCTCCTTCCGCCTACTGGGGCAGGCTCAGGTTGCTCTTCCTCTGAGTCACACTCTGCCTGTGATGGCCTTGGCAATGGTGAGGGGCTGTTTGGCCCAGGCCTATGCTGGTCCTGCTGCAGCTGTTTTCACAAGATCATATTATGTAGCATAGCACATACCATGACAATTTGGGCACATGTAGTTGGTGAGTACTGCAAGGCTCCACCAGATGTGTCCAGGCACCAGAACCGTGACTTGAGCAGACCAAACACATGCTTGATTACATTTCGTGTTTGTGCATGTGCCTCATTATGGCGTTCCTGTTCAGGTGTGTGTGCGTTTCTGATGGGTGTCATCAGCCATGGCTCCAATGCATAGCCAGCATCCCCCACTAGGTGACCATGTGGGATGTCCCCATTGACAAATATCTGGTACAGCTGCATCAGATGCCAGATATGGGAATCATGGTAGCTTCCAGGGCAGCCAGCACACACATTCAGTATTATGCCCTGGGCATCGCACACGACCTGGCAGTTGATAGAGGGGAAGCCCTTGCAGTTGAAGTAGACCCTACCCCGCTTACCGGCTGGTGCTTTGATGCGTATGTGCGTGCAGTCTATTGCACCCACTACCTCAGGGTATTCCGCTATTTGCTGGAAGAGACACATATTGCTGGCCAATACCTCACGGGAATTGGGGAAATATACGTGAGCACTTTCACAATGGTAACCAATGCTTCATCAGACAGTTCAGTCAAACAGCACTTAAATACTTTAATTAATTACTAAAACAACCAATCCTTCCACTCAAAGTTAATTTAGCACTCAGCAATCAATTAATTACTATGGTTACGTTTTGCCCTTAATTAATTGCTGAAGTCAAAAAAACTCTGTTTAACAACCACATGCCCAAAATGTAAAGACAAGAACATGTGGATAAATATAAATAAAATACATAAAAAGTCAATGAATAAATACATATACTCATGTTCCCCATTTAGTAACTACTTATGTGCATGGGTATAAGCATAAAAAAATATATAAAAATATAAGCAGTACACACTCAACAACTTAATACATATACTCTGCCTAATAAATGCACATGTTGTCCACCTAGTAAATACGTATGCTTTAATACTTACATCTCCACAAATGCTTGTCTTTAGTAATATCTATGCTAGAAGCAGCTCAAGAAATACTGTCATATTGACCCAAAGCCCTGCATGTGTTTATGTAGTCTTCTCTTGTTAAAATCTCTCTCTATTATTATTTTTTATTTTATTTTAACCTTCTAGATTTTAGCACTGGCTTTAATGCAACACTATCATTCAGACCCAAACCTCTGTGTGTTCCTAAATGTAAAATCCATTTTACTTCCATATTTTCAGTAGTATTAACTATGTCCCCCATCCTATTACTGACATTCTGAATGTGTAAAACCTATAACAAAAATATATGGTCATCCCCCTTATATGCAAACCTGGTTATAGTTAACTGGGAATATGAACATCTGTTAGGTAATCCCCAAATAGCCTTTTATAGCTGTTTCCTAGATGATCTTTTTATTTTTTGGAAAGGTGATGCTGAACAACTTAAATCCCAGTATGCATACCTAAATACTACTAGTGACTTTTTAAAGTTTACAATGAACTGTTCTGAGATGAGTGTAGACTTCCTGGACATTACCATATACAGAGAAAATGACCAATGGTATACAAAATTACATAGGAAACAATGTTACAGACCATCTTTTCTACACAGAAACAGTATGCATAACCCTAAGATTTTTCTAATAAAATCAGAGGTCAGGCAATGAGAACAGCTGACCTATGTTGTCAAGAGGAAGTGTATAGAAATGAGTTAACTAAGCTAAGAACAGGTTTCATTAATAGGGGGTGTAGTGAACATGAAATTGATAAGGTGTACCATAATGTACACAATGAAAGGAATGGTAAAGCTAAGCCCTACTACTCTGATAGAGCAGGTAGTGACAGGGTAGGTATTAGGAATAGTGGCTTATATCAGGAATAGTGGATTACCATACATTCTGATGGTTTTACCATATACAACAGATGTGAAAAGGTTTGAAATCATCATATGACAAAATTGACATATGTTGTTAGTAGATGACGATACTAACAACATAGTGGGTGGACAACCACATTTTGCATTTAGCAATAAGAAAAATCTGAAACAGCAGCTTTGCTATCCAAGGATACCTACTCTGATGGATAGCACAGTGAATGGTACCCATAGATGTGGATAATGCACACACTGCATTTATATAGATGAATCAAGGTTTTTTAAGCACCCTGAAACAGGGTGTCTATGGGAGTTAATGAATTCTGCTGATTGGAATACTAAGAATGTAGTGTATGTAGCTCACTGCACAACATGTTTCCATTTCTATGTTGGCAAAACTAACCGTCACCTTAGGGAATGGATAAGGGATCACCATTACTGCACTAGAAAAGGGCAACTGTATGGTGCTTTGGCTAAGCATACATTGGATAAGGGGGATGACCATATATTTTTGTTATAGGTTTTACACATTCAGAATGTTAGTAATAGGATGGGGGACATAGTCAATACTACTGAAAATATGGAAGTAAAATGGATTTTGCATTTACGAGCACACAGAGGTTTGGGTCTGAATGATAGTGTTGCATTAAAGCCAATGCTAAAATCTAGAAGGTTAAAATAAAATAAAAAAATAATAATAGAGAGAGATTTTAACAAGAGAAGACTACATAAACACGTGCAGGGCTTTGGGTCAATATGACAGTATTTCTTGAGCTGCTTCTAGCATAGATATCACTAAAGACAAGCATTTGTGGAGATGTAAGTATTAAAGCATACGTATTTACTAGGTGGACAACATGTGCATTTATTAGGCAGAATTTATGTATTAAGTTGTTGAATGTGTACTGCTTATATTTATATATATATTTTTATGCTTATACCCATGCACATAAGTAGTTACTAAATGGGGAACATGAGTATATGTATTTATTCATTGACTTTTTATGTATTTTATTTATATTTATCCACGTGTTCTTGTCTTTACATTTTGTGCATGTGGTTGTTAAACAGAGTTTTTTTGACTTCAGCAATTAATTAAGGGCAAAACGTAACCATAGTAATTAATTGATTGCTGAGTGTTGAATTAACTTTGAGTGGAAGGATTGGTTGTTTTAGTAATGAATTAAAGTATTTAAGTGCTGTTTGACTGAACTGTCTGATGAAGCAATGGTTACCATTGAGAAAGTGCTCACCATTTTGTATTTACAAAAGAAGATTTTACTTTGTCATGGTTCAGCTTCTTTATTCCAGCTACCTTCCTACTGGGCACATGTGTTTCAATCATTTGTTTGTGTTAGCCCTTCTTGTAATATGTTGACATGGTTGGGGGATTAAGTGATTGCTCCCAGTTTGCAGTCATCAGTGAACTTGGCGAGCCAAAGGCCATCTACTTTGGCCTGGACTTCTCAGAACTAGATGCCAAACAGTAAGCGGCCCAGCACAGATCCCTACTGGTGATGGGTCTACTGCTGGAGGTGAAGTCACCAATTTTGACAGTGTGTTCTGTTAGTGAGCCAATTGGCTAGCCATTCAGTAATGTAAGGGTTAATCCCTATCTGAAATAGTTTCTCAATGATGCCAGAGTGGGGAATTGTGTTGAAAGCCTTGGCAAGGTTGAGATAAGCAGTGTGCACTGTCTTACTTTCATCCATGGCTTTGATGACATTCTCAAAGAAGTTCACCAGGTTTAATAAGCATGATCTACCCTTAACAAAGCCAAACTGGGTTGGGTCCAGCATTTGGAGGTCACCTATGTCTTTGTTGATAAGGTCCATGATAATTCTTTCCATGGTCTTGCAGATGAGGCTGGTTAGACCTATGGGTCTGTAGGTTCCAAGGTCAGTTGATGCCCCCCCTTTGTGGAGGGGGATTACTGTTGCTGTTTTCCATTCTGCAGGAACATATCCAGTTCTCAAACTATGATTAAAGAGAATGCCAAGTGTGTCCACTAGGTCTTGTTTTAGATTATTTAGTAAACAACCTGATATTATCAGGTCCCATTGAGGCTGTGTTTTTGACCTTGGTGAGTGCCGAGATGACCTGTTCTCTAGATATACTAGGCAGAGAGTTGGTGTCAGGTATACTTTGGAATATGGTAGGTGGGGATATGGGGTTGAAGTTTGCACTGAATCTGTCAGCTAGCAGGTTGGCGATATCTTCTGGTGTAGTATGAGTGATCCTATCTACAACCAGTTTAGCACATAGCTGGGCATTCCTTTTTAGACTTCAGATGTAGTTAAAAAATGCCTTATAATTATCCTTGACTAGGGATGAAATTTTAGTTTTGAAATTTGTTTTAGAAGACTTTACAAGATTTCTGATTTTCTTGTTTAGACTTAGGAGGGAACTCTTCCTCTGCACAGTGAAATTCCTCTTGCTTTTGGACAGCAGTTTCTTCCTCTTGTTATATAATCTGTTTATACTTGAAGTCCATTATGGTGGCTTGTTTTTATGGGAAGACCTGGTTTTGATCCAGTCAGGTACAGCAGAATTTACACAGTTGCTTAACTGTTTCTACAGGGCATTTGCGTACCCTTCTGAATCATGATCATTGATGTCTGTGATTGTGGGTGGTATGAAGCTTTTTATACCATCGCTTAGTAGGCTGTAGATAGCTTTGGTAAAAGTTTTTTTATAATTTTTGTTCCTCTGAGGGTTTCAGTTCCTGTAGTTACTTCAAATTTGACTGATTTGTGGTCTGACCTAACTGGGGAGAGCATCACGCATGGGAAAGTACAGTGACTCCCCATGTTGGCGAGTACTATGTCCAGAACATTAGAACCCCTAGTGGGGGTGCAGAATATCTGTTCCAGAGCATTTGTGTTAGTAAAGTCCAGGAACCTCTGGGTGAGCATGTTTTTGCTTATGTATGTCCCCCAGTCTAAGGATAGTTGAAATCTCCCATGACTAAGGTGTTGGACTGTATGGCGAGGGATTCCAGTAAATTGAGGTAGGCGGTGTGCTTATTCTGGTTCATGGTAGGGAACTATAGCTAGTAATGATGTGGTATGGTACTTTCCCAATAGTTAATTAGACATGGAGTAGTTCGAGAGTCATGCTCTTTGACCAGTCTCAAAGTGTATTTGGTTTTAATGAAGATGGATACACCTCCGCCTTTGGTTCCTTCACACTCATTTTGAAGTCTGAACGTGTGGAAGGCATTGTATCCTTGCACAGTCAGGGTGCTCACAGTGACTTTGATCCATGTTTCAGTAACTGCACAGATGTCAGCATCATCTAAGGTGAGGAGTGCTTCCCAGGAGTGCAGTTTTGTGTTTAAACTCCTAGCATTAAGCAGCGTGACCCTTAGTTTGTCTCTATTAGATTTTGTTACATTAGAAAATTTGCTTTGTCATTGCCTAAAAAAAAGGCACTATGGGGGAGGCAAGGGCCTTTGCCAGTATCTGAAAACCTGTGGGGGGCAGGTGAAGACCATCTCTAGCGAAGCAGCAAGGTATGTCTACCACATCCCACCAGACTGACAGATACTGGATCCCACTAGACTTAACCAGAAACAGAGCCAATCATTTTTTGTTTATATTGTGGCATCTTCCTGAATGAGTATGGGATACTGCCTAGGGCTAGGGACATACCTGTCTGGGACACATAATCAGAGAGTTCAATCATGTTTCTCTTCATATAGTCCAAAGAGGTACATCTCAAGTCATTCACTCCAACATGGACTATGACAGAGTCATAACGGTACTTGTTACTGAGTGACTTAAGTGCATGCATGATTTGTATGATCCTGTCACCTGATAGGTAGCTGACTGTGATTTTCTTTTTCTCCAGTCTGGTGAGGGGGACATTTGTGTGTCTCACTATGGAGTCAGCTACAACCAAGACATTTGATGTGTTTTGTCTTAGAGGCTTATTTGCTGAGACACAGGTGTGTGTGTTGATATGTGTAGTGGTTTCTTTTTGTTTAGTGGTGAGTGTTGATGGTGTGCATTTGGGAGGTCTCTGTTCTGTTGGCAGGCTTTTAGTGAGACCTCTGCAAATGTGGGGTTATGTGTTGTGACCTTATTTTGTGGGAGAGGCGAGGTGTGCATGAGAGGTGAAGAGTGTGTGCTGACAATCTGTTTGATGTCTAGTTTAATTTTATGTGAGAGAATTGACTCCAATTCCCCAGTGTATTTGCCTCTCCCGCATAGGATGTTAGTTTCCTTTAGGAGTAAATGGTTGTTAGTATACATGAGGCAATTGCTATATTGCCTCAAAATGCCCATATCAATCAAGCTGGCAGGAGAAATTATAGGAAACTGCCAATCTATTATGGCAGGATTTTTCTGAATGTGGTATTTCAGAAGGAAGTGGGCTAGCTGGACTTAGTCGCAAATAGCAAAAATAAAGCAGTAATTCAATTAAATACAGTTAACAAAGTGCAGCGATGGCTTAAAATATACTTATTTTGCATTTTGTTTTCAGTGAATGCCTTGGATTTCAGTGCAGATGCACTCCAGACCTCTCGCTAAACTTTCCAAACATTGAGCAGCTCTAGTAAACTGAGTGCAAATCCATGCAAATGTGAGGGTTATATACAGGCACCTTTAAACAGTCTTAGCACAGCTACCAGTGGGAAAGCCCCAAACTGAGACTTTCAACAGCAATCCCCAACTCAGATGGGTCCTGAGCTACACACTTCTGCCACAAGGGTGCAGGGAGACCCTCTTAATGTAAGATGGCTGGTTTAAGAACACAGTGATACCAAACACTCTGGCTTTAGCAGATCTGAATCAAGCCTATGCTATGTAAGGCAAGGAAACACAATTTCTAGATGGGAAGGAGTAAGGGAGAGTCACTTAAAGGTCAAAGTGAGAGTGTTTAGTAGTGTACTATTCGATGACCTGCTGTGGTAACACCCTCTGCACAAACTGGCAGCTCTTTGAGCAGATGTAAACAGTGGGAGACTATGGAGAGTGTTTCATATAGAGAATTTTAAACCAGAGAGGTTTACTTATATGCAAACATGGGGAAATGTAATTCTTTTATACCAGCAGGATGAAAGACTTTTCTAAATTTAAACCCTCGGGTCATTCATGTAAAAACACAGTAAGTTATTTACCAGCAGTTCCCATCTTGGATGAGTTGAATTTTGCTCTCTGCACCCACCAGTGTACAAAAGAACCTTTCCAATGTAAAAAAAACTGGCTTTGAGCTCAAGTGCTGTAACAAATGCTTTAGAACAAAAGTAACAATTCCTTTAATATCAGGAATCCTTGGAAATAAGTTCAGTAACCATGAGAAATGTTCACAGCACACGAAAACTTTGCAAAACTTAGAAATATTTTGTCAGACTCTGAAAAATTCAATCATTTGTCTTTCCAGGCTTGTCATGGTTTCATTTCTGGGATATCTGGTGACAGCTGACATTGAGAAGGGAGCTGCTGACCACACTGACCATTCATCTCGGAGATCACAATTTAACCATGGTTCCCAAGAAAATCCCATTAGCTATGATATTGTCTGATCTCCACAGACTGCTTTTTCCATCCTGACATGTTTTTTTTTTCTGGTCCACTATTCTGCCTAGACCTTACTGGCAAGGAGATATAAGGAAGTCACCTGCTGAAGTGCCCAGGCACTTTATTAATCATAGAGTAGCTTGTGCAGCCAGAGAGACTGGCTTTTAAGAACTAGACCACAACAAATTAGCAAACACTGACAAAGGATTTTATGATCCAGACTGGATCCATTTGAACACTTGGGGCCTTGACTTATTCAGTTTACCGTCCATATTGTCTATTAGTAATTAGTTCTAATGGTGTGTGTGTGTGTGTGTGTGTGTATATATATATATATATATATATATATATATATATATATATATATATGTGTGTGTGTGTATATATATATATATATATATATATATGTGTGTGTGTGTGTGTGTTGCTGTAATAATTGCTGAATAAGTGTTTTTGTTGATATTTTGATTATTGCAGATATCAGAGGCCATTTAAGGAGGAATAGAATTGCAAGCATGATAGTGGGTTGTCGCCTCATGGCTTAACCCCCCTTGTGTTCTTCCTTTATACCTCTTGATAATTAACAGGTTGGTTGACTAAAGAGGCTTGGGACAAGGCAAGTTATGTATAAGCTAAGAGTTAAGCCCAGTGCTGCTGGTTAATAAGTCATGTCCATGGGGTCTTGGATTATGCACCCGGATGCTAGACGATAGTCAGAATGGGCTTGGTTACCCCAACTAGCAGGACTTGTCACAAAATGCTTATAAATGCATTATATTTAAGTGTTATGTTGATTGTTAGAATCATTATTACTTATTAGTTTCTTCTATCATTAATAAAATGGTTGGAAAGCCAACATTGGTGTCATATTTGACAGTCCTTAAAATGTATAATTGCAAATATTGTATAATCATGTAGGTCAAGTGACATTCTTGCAGAAAGTATTATTTTGTAAAAATATAATACCGCTAAACACTTCTAATGAAAGTATTATTTTCTGAACTTCTTTCCTGTACTATTTTGCACATTTGCTTTGTATATTGTTATCTCCTGCTTCCTGCTTCTTAAACCGTTGATCCTTTATAGCCCAAGTCACAGCTGAATAGGTTCAGCTGACCAGCTCACCCACCTACTTAGGAAATGTAAATAAATAAACAAATAAATAAACGTGAACCCTTAATGTCTTTAATTCTCACTCCATCACTATTTTAATTGTCAGTATTTACTCAAACAAGTAAGTGTGCATATCAGTAGTTATTAAAAACAATACAGAAGCATGTTACAAGAACAAAAAAACAGAATAATGAAAGTGGGATTGTCTTTTCATCCACTTTTGGTGTGACCTTGTCAGCAGTGAGAAAAGGGGATTCTGAAGAAATCAAGTTTTTTATTGTATATATTTTTTTCATTAATATAGTTACCCAAAATATGTATGTATAGGCGTATTTAAAATTGGGAACTGGGACCTGTGTTGAAGCATAACTTGCTTTTGTTGATAACAGCTGAAAAAGTATAATAGTCTTTTCAGTTTAAGCTATGTATCCAGATGCAAGTTTTCTGTGGAATGACTCTGGAGTTATCTGCTACTCAGAGTGTTTATCCCAAACGTTATGTCTGGACATGGTGATGTAGATAAGAGTATGTGGTATCAGTGCGCCTTGGACCAAAGGATGGTGACTGAATTTATAACCATGACATCAGAGCTAAATCTAGAGCCGGGTTAAAACTAACCATCGCTTTTTAGTGAATTCTGTCAGATAGCTGAATGGTGATATGAATGACAAAGAAAATCCATCCTTTTAGGGGTAATGCCCGGGGAGCACTTTGAAGATGCTTCTGTGTGGGATTAGTTAAATTCCTACCTCCAGAACAGATTGTCCTATTTATTAATGGAGGTTAACTGCTGAATCTGAAAGGACTCTGCACAAAACTTCTGTAATGTAGGCAATGGGAAGGAATTGTGGTAAAAGGTGGTGCTTGTCATTATGGTGGTAAAAACAAAAACTAATGATGAATACCAAAACGTGTGGGTTGTCATTAAGTTAAAAGAGAGAGGCCTTCTTTGTAATGCTAACTGAAGATCTCCAGATTTTATTGACAGGTATCAACTGGACTAGAATGCAGCAGCTGTAGCAATCACAGAGATGAAAGTCTGAGGGAGGAAGTTGTCTGGTGGGGTCATGCAAATTTGCTTTCAGATAGCTTCAGGCATGTTCATGCAAAGCACATAAGTGATTGGAAGAAGGAAAAGTACACTGCCTGGCTATTTTTAGCAAATGTAGAGAAACAGTGGCCTAAACAGAAAAACTTTCAGCGATAAAAAGAACATTTTGAACTTTTGAGCCCAGTAAAGATGATCTTCTTTAAGGAATTATCACCAGAAGCACGTGTTGGGATTGGGCCCATTTCTGTAAATGAGGAACCCATTGCTGAGGTGATGGCTGTGACAGTAGATGAGATATAGTCAGAATGCTTAAGGTTTTAGATATTGGTAGGAAGTCATGGTTAATATACCTTTTTAATATAGCATGGAATATGGACTCAGTACCTCTGGACTGGCAAATTGGGGTGGAGGACTCCAGTTTCCAAAAGCAGAAATGGTGTGTTCCAGGTACAGAGGAAACCTACTTCCCAGAGTGACTGAGACAGCCTATGCTAATGTACTAGATATGAGACTTCATCTGATAACTGAATTGCTGATTAAGGAGGGGTGATGTAGTCTCCTTCATGGTTATCAAAAAAGTAGATCAGCTCGTTGTACTTGTACCAATATTTGAGAGATCTTGGATACTCACCAGTTTTATGTATATGTGTTTTGCGCATGAAGAGAATATATGTGCCTGCCTACTTGGAATGTCTTGTGAAAGGTGTGACCATGCTAATAGTTCCATAGCCACAGATAAGAACTGTATAGACCCTGTATTTGTCTAGTGAATGTTGTGACCACATTCTCGGTTTTAATCTGAAAACATTCAAAGAGAGTATTGGGCTTCATCAAGGACATGTTTTGTCTCTTGCCTCCTATTTGAGGTTTGTATGAACAGGATATCAAGGCATATCTAGGACTTGGAGACTATTCAGACTAGAAATGTAAGGCTTAAATATATTTTTGTCTGCACATTATGTTGTCCTGTTGGCCTCAGTTGTGATTTCCAGTGTTCACTGGAACAAGTCATTAAGGAGTGTGAAGTGGATGGGATGAAAACTCAACTGCAAATTAGAAGACACAACCTTCTCCTGAAGAGAATGGACTGTTCTTGCAGTTGAGAAAGGATTGACTGCTCCAAATGCCAACTGTGTACATAGGGGGACCTCTGATTACCTTTTCAGCATCTTAACCATTGTCAATAAGCAGATACAGCAGTAGACGTACTTAAAGTGTTCCAATAGTTCTATAAATCTATAAAGTAAGAATTGATAACTTTTTAAGCTATAGAGGAAGGTGCTCCAACTAACTGGCTCACTTTTACTAAAATTATTTTCTCCACTGGCAAAAAAAGAGAGCTTTATTGAGTGATGGTACCATCATCTTATGTTCGAATAATGTAGGAGAAGAATTTGATTTTCAATGTGTTTAAAGATGGGACAGTTCCTTTCATACTGTAGTGGAAGGAAGAGAGTAGCAAACAGCAATGAAGAGTGACAAGGAGTCAGTTAAACCTTTGTTTGGAGCTAAAGTGATGTTTGTTTCTACGGGCAGCCATGATGAAGTCATATATACTGCATATACATTTTATATATATATATATATATATATATATATATATATATATATATATATATATATATATATATATATATAAGTTTACTATCACATAGTTGAATCCACTGTGCTCAAGTGTTCAGATGTCCGACTAACATGTTCGGAAATCAGAACACCGAACACAAAAAATGTCGAAGTAAGCATTTCAATAAAGTCCAAATGTTGAAAATGTCGACTTTACTGAAATGTTCACTTCTGCTCAACATTAAAAAATGCACACCCCCCCTACTTATATACGCAAACTCCGAGATCGCACTACAGTGATGGAAAGGGTACATTTCCCGATCCCCACTATAGTACGATCTGCACACAATGTCGAACCTTACAACAGCGAATGCTCACTATTGTAAGGTTCAGCATTCTGGCAATTACATTTACAGTTCTGCTAAATACGTTTTGCACATATGTCGATCCCACGAACTCCGATCAACTATGCGATAGTAAGCCACACACACACACACACACACACACATATATATATATATATATATATATATATATATATATATATATGTGTGTGTGTGTGTGTGTGTGTGTGTGTGTGTGTGTAAATATATACTATCAGTATACATATACATATATAATATCAGTAGCAGTTTGTGTGCTGTGAGAATTTTCTGAAGTGTTATGGTATGTGATATATATTATAGGCACCTGAATGCCAACATCACCCAGAAACTGCTAGCCTGGCTTAAAATTGTACACTTTATTACTACAGCATTGCATTTTTGAAATCAGAATGAGTCTCTGTCTAAACTGTGACTAGTTTTTTATGTAAAATGTGAATAAACAATAGTATGAAAAGTATACCTTAGATTCAACCTAACAGAACCAGCAAAATAAAATGGTCAGGAAGTTTATAAGCAAAAACAAATGTTGTAAAAGTGAGCTCTACAAGTAATAAATACCATGCCACAAAAAAATCTTTTTTATTGTCTTAATAATAATTTTGTAAGCATCTATTAGACAATGCAATGCATGCTTCAGCAGCAGCTGTTACTGAGAATGCTACTTTCCTGCTGCTGGCAAGCAGGGATTCAGAGTCTAATATATCACATTGTCCTAACAGGAATACAATTATTCTAGGGAATGTTAACTTAGATGCTAATGGCCAAGAAGCTGAACAACATACTGCATCAACTTAACTCAATACAACTTATAAAACAGCTAACCAGGCCCAAACTCAAAACAGGCAACCATTCTATTATTGGTGTTATTTTTACCATTTTGGCTCATTGATACATTAATAGTAAAATTCTGTCAAACTTCCTAAGTGACCACTGTTTATTGCCATTCTACTGTCCTTTCCCTTTTAATATATATTTCCCAAATGCTGACTGGTCAACCTTTCCAGCAAGATAATCTGGCTATACTTGATTCTCATCTAAATTCTGTCAAATGGTCACCCATTATACCAAAAAATGTACCCAAAAAATAATGACCCTAAAACTGCCTTGTTATATTTCATTGCTAATCTTTCTGCTATCCAGAACTCTTTCTTCCCTTATGTACATAAAAGATTACTAGGCCAGAAATGCCTTTGGCTTGCCAATGTAATCAAAACGCTCAAGAGACAAAGGGACACAGTTTGGTCTCCCTGCAAAAAAGTCCATCTAATATCCTCCTACATGAAAAGCTATTCTTAAGAAAAACAGTAGCAAGGATAGGAAGCAGTTGATTGCCCCAGGTGCAAAGTATCAGAGAATGTGATCAAGACATGCACTTCCTTTATTGTTTTATTTTTTTCTTGGGGGTGCAAGGGTCTGCTGTTCATAGGTTCACAGATTCATATGTGGCTACTAGGCTATTGACCTGAAGGTCTTTATTATCCTTGCCGTGTGTACCCAATATAATGCTAGAGAAACCCAATATAAAGGATCTTGGCTAAACTCGAGATCTTAGTTAGCAATGGCTGCCAAAATCTAGGAAGGTCAGCTGAAATCCCCAGCAGGAATTTACAGTTTCCCATACAGTTGTCCAGGCTATGCTTAAACAGGGTCATAGAGGGGCTTTGTTTGATGTGAATTGGTAGCCTATTCCAGAGTAGTGGGAACCTCTGAGAGACATAGTTGTCTCTCCAGCAGGTCCTATTTATGTTGCAGGTCAGGTTAAGATCCCTGGAGCAGGTAACTCTTGTCCCATTTGACTTGCAGATGTGCAGCATTTCCATTAGGTTTGGATCCAAGATTGCTCTGTAGGCTAGACACAAGTCTCTTCTAAGTAGTCTGTATGCTACTAAGTACAGTGACAGTGACCTCAGTCTGTCAATTTATGACATGTGCTGGAGACCCTGAATTTTCTTTGTTAGAAATCTCTGAGGTCTCTCAAGTTGCTGCAGGTGTCTGGTAAGGTACATACCAAAGACAGCATTGTACTCAATTATTGGCGTGATGAGGGTCGAGTACAGGGGTGTTATGACCTCTTTTACTCTTGAGGCAATGCCTTTGCTAATGATGTGTGTGAAGTAGAATGTCTTCCTTACCACAGTAGACACATGGTAGTCAAAGTTTAGACTACCATCAACTTGCATTCCCAAGTCTCTCACTACTGAGTTGTTACCTAGGGTATTATTATTTATATGGTAGTCTGGAGGAATATTGTTTTTACTGAAGGGGATGATAATGCATTTTTTAACATTGCACTTGAGTCCATGTTTTTGGTATCAGTCATTGGTTTGTGTATGTCCCACTTGAAGTATATTGACATTGTTTGGGGATTCAATGATTGCATCTAATTTGCAGTCATCAGCAAACTTAGTCAGCCACAGCCTCTCTGTTTTTGTCTGAACTTCTGAGAGGTATATTCCAAACAACAGGGGGCCCAGCACTGACCTCTGTGGAACGCCACTGGTGACAGGTCTGTTGGTTGTATTAAAGTCCAGTTTTGACTGAGTGTGAGCTGTCAGTGAGCCAGTTAGCAACCCACCTCATGAAAATAGGGTTGATATTCAACGGGGAGAGTTTATGAATGATGCCAGAATGTGGGACTGTGTCAAAAGCCTTGGCTAAGTCAAGGTAGGCTGTATGCACAGATTTGCCTTCGTCTATGGCTCTAGTGATGTTTTCAAAGAAGTCCACCATGTTTAACAGGCATGACCTGCCTTTGACAAAAACCAAACTGTGTCAGATCAAGGGTTTGGAGCTTACCTGTATTCTTATTTATAAAGTCCATGATGATTCATTCCATGTCCTTACAGATAAGGCTGGTTAAGCTTATGGGTCTGTAGTTTCCAGGGTCTGCTGCTGCACTCCCTTACTGTTTTCCATTCAGCAGGGACAAAACCAGTACTCAGGCTGTGGTTGAAGAAAGCACCTAAAGGAGTTGCTAACTCATGCTTTAGACCATTTAAAACACAACTTGGGATGCCATCCAGTCCTGTAGAGACTGTGTTTTTGGCCTTAGAGAAAGCATCAATGACTTGCTCTTTGGAGATGCAAGGTAGGGAAGATGTAGAGGGAATGATATGTGGAATGCTTGAAGGGGACACTGAGTGAAATTTTTGCCAAACCTGTGGGCTAATAGGGCAGCTATTTCCACAGGATCAGTGTGTGTGATACCATCCACAACTTGATCAGCATACATCTGGGTCCTACCTTTTAGATTACGGATATAGCTGAAGAACACCTTATGGTTATCCTTAGCTATGGTTGGTAATTTTCTTTTCAAAGTTGCCCTTACAGGATTTTACAAGTTGTCTTATTTATTTGTTCAAGCAGAGGAGGGTGTTCTTCCAGTGCTGGGACCTCTGTTTTTTATTCTTAGACAGCAACCTCTTCCTCTTGTTGTATAACTAATTAATGCTAGATGTCCACCAAGGAGGCTTGTTTTTTTGTTGTGCAGCTTGTTTTGACCCTATCAGGTGTGTCAGTACATTTGTGTAAATGTTTGTACAGGGCATTTCTGTACACCTTAGTATAGTTGCCAATGCCATCTGTGGGAACAGGAGCTTGGAAATTATTTATGACATCCCTTAGGTGAGTATAATTAGGTTTGGTTAATTTCCTTATCACGATTTTACCAAAGAGGGGTTCAGGTGTTATAGCTACTTCAAATGTGACTGATTTGTGATCAGATGTAACCAGTGAGAGTCTTATACTTTCGGTTGTGCAATGGTCACCCATGTTGGTGAGGATCAGGTCGACAATATTTGAATCCCTTGTGGGGTTGCATACTATTTGTAGTGTTAACAAAGTCCAGGAATCTTTGTGTGAGCATGTTTGTACTCATAAACGTTTCCCAGTCCATGGAGGGATAGTTAAAATCACCCATGACTAGAGTGTTTGGTTGTAATTTGATTGACTCAAGTAGGTCCAAACAAGCAGTGTGGATATCTTGGTTAATTGAAGGGGGCATATAGCTAATGATGACTTGAAGGGGGGTCCTGAACTTGAAGTAACTCTATGGAGTTTTCCTGTCTAACCAGTCTAGAGGTGTATTTATCTTTGATGAAGATAGATACTCCTCCTCCTTTGGTTCTCACAAATTCATTTTGTGGTCTGAAAGTGTGGAAGGAGTTGTAGGCTTGCAAGGCCGGGGTACTCTCTGCAGCCTTGAACTAAGTTTCTGTGACTGCACAGATGTCAACATCCTCCCTTCCAGAGAGTGCAGTTTCTGATTTTAACTCCTAGCATTTAGCAGCATGACCTTTGATTTATTTGTGAGTGATATTTTCATGCCATAAGTTCATAGGTGTGTACTAAGCTAATGGCCGTGGTGCCTTTACAAGCCTAGCCATAGGATTACCCTGGCATAGTGCCAACCGACCTTAGATCCCAGTGCCTCTGTTGAGTAGAGCCATTGGAGTTAACCTCAGGGAGAATTTTGTTTCTTATCCACTCATCAAGATTTCTCTTGAAGAGAGTCAACGAGGTGCTATGCTTGACATGTATGGGAAGTCTATTCCATAACATGGGCAGTCTCTGGGTTATGAACCTGTCCCTCCAGCATGTTCTGTTGATTGTGGTAATGAGGTTGAGGTCTCTGGAGCATGTGGAGCGGAGGGATTGGGATTTCTTTAGATGTAGCATTTCTAACAGAGCTGGGTCAGACATGACTTTGTAAGTCAAGCAGAGATCGCCTCTAAGTAGGTGATATGAGACAGAGAATAGTTGGAGTTTTTTGAGTCTGTCAATATAGGACAAGTGTTTAAGGCCTAGGATCCTCTTTGTGAGGTACATTTCAGCCTCTCCAGTTGTTGCAGGTGTCTAGTGAGGTACATGCCAAATGGGGCATTGTACTCAATGATTGGCCTAATGAGGGAAGAGTAGAGGGAGACAATTACCTCTTTCTTCCAGGATCCAAAACCCTTAGTAATGATATGTTCCACATAGAAGGACGTTCTGATCACAGTGGCAATGTGGTGATCAAAAGAGAGGTTGCTATCAACCTGTGTTCCCAGATCTCTTATAATGCCTTCTGTGTTCAGTGGACTACCATCAATGTGGTAATTCATGGGAACCAAGTTTTTCCCAAAGCAGATGACGACACATTTTTTAGCATTGAGCTTAAAGCCATGGTTCTGATACCAGTCGTTGGTCTCAGTGAGGCCTCTCTGTAGGATGTCAACATCACTTAGGGAGTTAATAGCTCCCAACTTGCAATTGCCTGCAAACTTTGTCAGCCAGAGTCCCTTCGTGTTGGCCTGGACTTCAGAAAAGTAAATACCAAACAGGAGAGGACCCAGGACCAAACCCTGTGGGACTCCACTCATGACTACTCAGCAGTCTGACTTGGAGTCAGCTAATTTCACACTGTGGGTTCTATCTGTGAACCAGTTTGCAACCCATCTAGTGACATAGTGGTTGATGCCAAGCTTAGTGAGTTTCTCTATGATTCCTGAGTGGGGAATGGAACCAAAAGCCTTGGCCAGATTAAGGTAGGCTGTATGAACCGCCTTGCCTTCATCCACAGCTCTGGTGGCTGATCAAAGAAGTCAACCAAGTTGAACAGGTCTGATCTACCCTTTACAAAACCAAACTGTGTGGGATCCAGAGTTTGGAGATTCCCTATATTCTTGTTTATTAGGTTCATGATGATGTGTTCTATAGCTTTGCTTATCAGACTCATCAGGCTAATGGGGAGATAGTTCCCAGGGTTTGTAGTCGCTCCTCCTTTGTGGAGAGGAATGACTGTAGCACTGCGCCATTCGGTAGGGACAAAGCCTGAGGTGAGGCTGTGATTGAACAGGGCACACAGGAGATGTGCCAGTTCACTCTGTAGTTCATGTAGAACACAACCAGGAATATTGTCCGGTCCCATAGAAGCTGTATTCTTGTCCTTGGATAGTGCTGTTTTAACCTGTGCAGCAGTAATACAGGGTGCCTGGCAATCTACTGGTATTGTGATCAGTCCTTTGGGGGGGGGAGAGGGGTAAAGTTGGCACTGAATATGTCAGCCAGTATACTGGTAATATCTGTTTGCTCAGTATAGGAGGTACCATTGTGCGGTAGCTCAGAGCAAATCGGGGTATTGCCATGGAGATTCTTTATATAACTATAGAAGGCCTTGTGGTTGTCTTTACTATTTGCTGCAATTCTATTTTCATAGCTAGCTTTAGAGGATTTGATGAGGGATCACAACTTTTTATTGAGACTGATAAGGGAGTTTTTCCAGTCTTGGGACTTCACCTTATTCCACATCAATTTCTTCCTTCTGTTGAAGAGTTTGTTTATTGCGGGGGACCTCCAGATTGGCTTCCTTTTTTTTTTGGAGGAGAGCATCTTGGTTCTATTGGTTATGGTGAGATCCATGCATTTGTGTATGTGTTCGTACAGTGAAGTTAGCAATCATTGTTTTCAGGAGCCCAAAGTAAGTTTTGGAGAGGTTTTTCATGGTGGTTACCTTTGTGGGGGCACAATGGGGAGTCAAGTGCCTTAGCCAGTAACGAAAAGCCTAGACGTGACAGGTGAAGACCATCTCTGGCAAAGCAGTCTGGTCTATCAACATGTCATTCCAAGCTGACAGGAATTGGATCCCCTTATAAGGACACTAGAAACTAAGACAATTGTTGAAGTCAATCATTTTTTGTTTATACTGTGGTATCATCCTAGGTAAGGGAAGAATGCTGCTCAAGGCTAGGTATGTATCTGCTTTAGACACATATTCATAGAAGCTCAATTGTGTCTGTCTTCATATAGCACACTGAGGTACAAGTCATTCACACCAACATGAACTGTGACAGATCTGTGTGCCTCATAATGGCATTACCTATGATTAAAAAAATTGGTTTAGATGTGCTTTGTCTTAAGGGCTTATTTAGTGAGACACCGATGCTTGTGTTTTTATGTGTACTGTGTGCTGTTGGTATTGTGTTAGGTGTAGCTTGTTTGTATTTGGAAGGTCTCTGGTGTTTAGGTAGGTTTCTGGTGAGTAAATCTGTGTATGATAGTTTATGTGTTGAGTGCATGGTTTGCATAGGAGGTGTAGTATGTTAGCTGACAACCTGTCCAGTGTTACTGTTCTGTGCACAAGAGAACAAGGATTCCAGATTCTTAGTGTAGATGCATCTCTCACAAATTGTACTTGGGTGATTTAGGAGTAGAGGGTTGTCAGAGTACATGTGGCAGTTGCTACAGTGCCTCAGGATGCCCATGTCAATCAGGTTGGTAAGAGGAATAAAGGGAAACTAGCCATCCATAATGCTAATTTAAATCCTGTTTTCACAGTGGGGAGAGAAAATAGAAGGTGTGGTACAAGTGGGTGCTCTAAACGGGGTCCAGACTAATGGGGTGTTCTATAAAGGGTCTATACTAGCAGGAGGTCTCTAAATGGAATTAACTTGTAGATTTGGTGGTTTTATGACTGTTTAAGGGGCAAAGGTGCAGCTGAGGTTCCCTGTGAGCAGCTAAGCACAATTTAAGGACTTCTCAGCCAGATCACTGGCAACTACTAAGAGAGACTTTATCTACTGAAGTTTTTGCATCTGTAACCACCAATGTATATCCCTACTGCTCAGTAGTGCGTGGTGGTGCATGGAGGTGTGCTATGTGTAAACAGATGACTACAGCAGAGCAGTGGCTGGTTGCCTAACTCTGTGGAGCTGTGTTAAAAGAAGCGCAAACCCATCCAGATGCGGGGCTTATGTAACAACAGTGAGCAAACTGAATTAAACAATTTAACCCATAAAAAAGTGAAAAACTGAGCCCTGTGCCAGCAACTTTCAATCAGATGAGTCCTAACAGCACTCTCCTGCCAGAAGGGTACAGGGGGCCCTCTCCAACTAAACATAGCCTGGTTTAGTGCTCAATTTAACAGACAGAACCAGATTCAGCAGGTCTGACTCTAGCCTATGCTACAGTAGACAAAAAGTGAAACAAATCAGCAAAAATCAATTTTAAAAAATCAGCAATATATCAAAAATACAGTTTAAAAGTGCAAAATACTGTATAAAATTATAGTTATGGTTAGCAGAATACAACACATTCTTTGGATTGCACAGATGAATACAGCAAAGCAGTGGCTGGTCACCTAACTCTGTGGAGCTGTGTTAAAACAGTGAGCAAACTGAATTAAACAAGTTAACTAATAAAAAAGCTCAAAACTGAGCCCTGTGCCAGCAACCTTCAATCAAATGAGTCCTAACAGCACTCTCCTGCCACAAGGGTGCAGGGGGCCTTCTCCAACAAACAATAGCCTGGTTTAATGCTCAATTTAACAAACAGAATCAGATTCAGCAGGTCTGAATCTAGTCTATACTACAGCAGACAAAAAGTGCAACAAATCAGCAAGAAAAGTTTAAAAAAAAATCGCCAATTAAAAGTGTAAAATACTAAGAAACTGATTGGTATAAATGTTATTTGCTTACCACACAGTAAGTGTTTTTTTTCCCTCACTTAAGAGTTGAGGGGGGTCAGGCACTAGATCGGAAATGGCCACAGGGGCTAGATGAGCAGGTAAGCCAGCTACAGCTCTGAAATAAAAACAAGAATAGCTACAAACACACCCAAAGACATATATCTTAGAAATAAGCAGATGCCTGCTACCAATAACCCAAAAAACATTTGGAAAGAAATAAAATATCTGTCAAGACAGTCTTTCAACTTATCCTCTCTTCCCATTAATGCCCATAATAACTCTAATATTAACCTAACAGAGGATTATAGAAACATAGCCCTTCCACTGAAACCATCACTATCACATTTATTAACCTTTGTTTTAAGCAACAGACTACTCACAGTGAACATCAAAATAAGATGTCCATTCTTGCAGAGTATTTTATTTATTGACATTTGGTGACTGGGAAAGTCTGACTGGGTCAGAAACCCATTTTCAGTAGAGGCTCTGGTTGAAACACTCCACTGTGCAAAGTTTGAACAGTAGAAGTTTAAACAATATTAACATCAATACTTAGTATGCATTTTTTAACCATAGAATAAGGTACAAAATTGGCAAAGAGAAATCTACAATCAAAACATATGTACCATCAGGAAAAGATTATCCTTATTTTTAAGAAAGTGATATGGCATTTGTTGATGAAACAGTTTAGAGATAGTTTAGTTACTGAGCTGTCGAATAAGTTTTGGAAAAATAAAGTTATGAGTATTAAGTAATAGGGGTTAAGAAGTGGTATGAGAAAAGTCAATATTAGTAGGAAGTAGTTTAGGGATAGGAGATGGGTATAGAGTAAAAGGTAAGATAGTGGAAAAAAAAATGATTTAGACTGTATTGAGAGGAGTTGATAGTATGCCCCAAAACAATGAGTAAAAGGGTCACATAGAAAAACAATAGGTTAAAAAACACACAAAGAAAAATCTAGCAAAGCTAGACTTTCCACTGTGTGATGCATTAAACCTCTTGTATTAGAGGTAACATGGGATGCTGCGGTGGTGGTGCTGCGGTATCGTTGTTGCCTCCCAGTAAGACGTTGTCCTGTTTGATTCTCAGTTAAAGCATCTTCTTTGTAGAGACATGCATGAATGGGCATCCCTTCATTGAAGGTTGTGTGTCAGGGCTGGCAACTCGGTATGTAAAAATCTACTGCCAATTATTAGCGGACCGGAGTTCCACTGTGGTGACCCCTAACCGGGAAAAGCCAAAAGATACAACAACAACAACCCTTTAAGGACATCAGGTATTTAAGCTATAGGGCAATTCTGAATGCCTATGGCTTCTATTTATAGACAATTTCAGGCCAATAAAGCCAAACTCCACTAGCTGTGGCCATGTATGTGTCTGCCTTCTTATGGCATCAATCAACACAGCATAAATAGAATGTTTGGCTAACATTTAGAAACACGGGGTTGTCGTACCCAACTGATATCAATAAACATTAGGGTCACTGCAAAATATCCTAACAACTTAAAACAATGAGTAAAAAGGTGACCCAGAAAAACAATCAATTAGAAAACACAAAAAGAAAAATCTAGCAAAGCTAAACTTTCCACTGTGTGATACCTTATATCTCTTGCATTAGAGGCAACATGGGATAGCCAGACTGTATTGCAACCCATGTAAACTGATAAAATGTAATGTAAATGTTCTATGTTATTAGGAAGGAATAAGAACTGTATAACATTCTACTTTATAAAAACTGTATAATAACTATATATGAACTTTCTTAAGTTTTACAGCTATGTAAACTTAACACTCTATAATATCTGAAGTGTACATCTTAAGTTTATTTGCACTGTTTAATGCCACTATGCCAGTTCTGCAGATGAAAAGGTCTTCTGGGACAGGCCACCTACCTGTTACCAAATAGTCATCATCTTCTTTCAACTCTTCTCGTTAGGGGTCTCCAAAGTGGATCTTCTGTTTCCATTTCTTCCTGTCCTCTGCATCTTGCTCTGTCACACCAACCACCTAAATGTCCTCTCTCACCACATCCATAAACTTTATCTGATGCCTTCCTCTTTTCCTGTTACCTGTAGCTTAATCCTTAGCATCTTTTCTCAATATACTCAGCATCCCTCCTCAGCACATGTCCAAACCAACGTAATCTTGCCTCTCTGGGTTTGTCTCCAACCTTTCCAACCTGGGCTGACCCTCTAATATACTTATGCCTAATCCTGTCCACCCTTGTCACACCCAGTGCAAATCTTAACATCTTTAACTTTGCCACATCCAGCTCTAACTCCTACCTTTTTGTCAATGCCACTCTCTCCAACCCATATAACATAGCTGGTCTCATTACCCTCTTGTAGACCTTCCCTTTCACTCTTACTGGTACTCGTCTATCACAAATCACTCCTGACACTCTTCTCCACCCACTCCATCCTGCCTGTACACTCTTCCATACTCACCATTACTCTGAACTATTGATCCCAAGTATTTAAACTCATCCACCTTCACCACCTCTACTCCTTGCATCTTTACCATTCCTCTACCCTCCCTCTCATTCACACACATATATTCTGTCTTAGTCCTGCTGACCTTCATTCCTCTTCTCTCTAGACCATATCTCCACCTCTCCAGGGTCTCCTCAATCTGCTCCCTATTCTCACTACAGATCACAATGTTATTGGCAAACATCATAGTCCATGGGGACTCCTGTCTGATCTCATCTCTCAACCTGTCCATCACCATTGCAAATAATAAATGGCTCAGAGCTGATCCTTAATGTAATCCCACCTCCGCCTTAAATGCATCTGTCATTCCTACTGCATACCTCCCCATAACTAAGACGGCTCTTGTTTCTTAGTTTTATACTTTTATAACACATATAACACTAAGGAAAGCACCTACTTTTTTTGTATTCTAGGACATCTTTTGAAAAAATGCATTGCAGCTACACCCAGGGTGAATATCTATTCATTAAATTGCCACAGATATGATTAAATATTTCTTAATGATTACTGACAATCAAATAATATTTGCTTTTTAAATTACAAAATTGCTTCATGGCTGACGTCAGCCTCCACTTTTTTTATAAAACAGGGAATGCAGCTATACATTTTTTGAGATACAATGCAAAGTGCTAACATCATTTCAAATGCCTGGTGTGAGATATTTTTTACAAACTTGACATTTTGCAGGACAAACCATGTTTTCCTAAAATACAAAAATATCATAACATTTAATTCCAAAAAACTAAGAGCCTGTTGTAGATTTTTAGTTGTTTCTGCTTTATGTTGTATTAAGGTATTTAAAACATTGTACTGCAGTTTTCTGTAATATTTCAAAGAAGTTAGAAAAAAATACTTCTTCTAAAATATCTATGTATTTACATCTTTATGCTTTTGTGTAGGATGCAACTGCCCTAATCAGGACTGTCTGTTAAAGGGTGGGACAGTTGGTAACCATGATCCATGTGTAGGAGAAAGCTGTCACTGCTGTAGCAGCTTTGATATTAAACACATATTTGAAAAACAAGTCCATGAAAATGTGCAAATTAAATCATTTGTTGAGTGTCTGTAAGAAAAAACTGTTTTACAAAATGGAATCCTCACAGTCAGCTTTTGTGTGTACTCAGTGTGCACCTTCTTGATTTTAGGAACACATATTAAGCTGTAGCAAGAACTGATAAAACATACTAAGCACCCACCATGAACTTTGTAATAATTCCCTAACCTACTATTTTACTTCTTCTTGTATATAGAATATTTAGTATCTATCTGCTTTGTCCTGCAGTCGAGTGGCCTCCGAAAGACATGCATGAATGGGCGTGCCTTCGCTGAAGGTTGGGCATCGGGCTGGAAATTCGGCACCATAAAAATCTACTGCCAATCATTAGCTGACTGGAGTTCCACTGTGGTGACCCCTAACCGGGAAAAGCTGAAAAAACAAACAAACAGTCCCCAGGATTCATGAAGCTTGGTGCAAGGCCGGCGTTGGGCTTGCACCGACCGTGCAGCATACAGATGGCACAGTAGCGCCATATGCATATTAATGAAGGCGTGATGCCGTCACAGCCATGTGCATAGGAAACGAGCGCGAGTGCATGGGGCATGTCGAAGTACCGCACGGAGGCGTGGAAATGTCAGCTGTTGATGTGCAACCTAAAATGCTGAATATTACAGTCGGCCTGCAATAATAATCACACCTGTCAGTGCCCGTGGATGCTGAAACGTATGCAAAGCATGCAAGACAGTTCTTGCGAACACAAAATTAAGAAGCAAACACAAATGCACGTTAGCGAATACCGAGTCTCCATCCCTCAAACAAATTACATTTAAAACCGTGTGCCCGTATTCTAATGTAGTGTTGATAGTTATAACAAATGGAAGTGAAACGCATCATGTTAACGCGCCACCAATAGCTAAGTCTATGCCAATGGTCAGGGTTACCACCTGTCCCACATTGTGAGGGATAGTACACAGCTAGGCAGTTGTGTCCATACCAAAACTATTATAAATGTAAAATATCCTGCGACTGTATGACATAATTATGTCCCACATCGCATGTAATAGTCACATACAATAGTTATTTCCGTATGTAACATACCACATGTTACAAGAAATAGAATAAGCAAGTAAACAAAACAGAAGGAGCACATAAACTGCTTCAACAATAAGCTAACATGTAGGCATAAAACAAAAGTATTATCCATTGTACTGACCATGGGTATGTGTTGTCCTCTAGAAGCTGATCTGTGTCCGGAATATATCCCATCCTGGCCATATGAAAAGGTGGCAACCCTACCAATGGTCAGAGGATTCGGCCAAAATCTGCCCATATGCGGTCCAAGCTGTTCTTGTCAGGTTGTGTCAAAGTTGAACGGGTATTACCCAGGTGTACCTACCATGTAATGAAAGATAAGTATTTGCGTGTACCTATGTGTGTGATGTACAGCATGTGGAAGGTGAAAAATGCCAGGGTAGTCCTCACAACCATACAGGTACCTGACATATGTAGTGTATGCAATGTGTACCCTTGACTGTGCCATGGGCCATCAACCAAAGAAGGGATGGATGGAGTGTTTGGAATATGTGTGGTGGGGGGGCGAGTAATTTTATAATCTACAAAGGCGAGACTGTGTTGGATGCACAATAGGTGAACTGGAGGTGTACGAGGGAGCAGCGGGTGAATCAGAAAGAAACACAAAGAACAAACATACACATCCGCAATACAACTTGACAGGCCATACTGTAGAGCGCAATCACACAAACATATGAATATTAAAATGTGCGATACACATGTACAGAAATGTCACCGGCACATACCCACAGAATGGTCTGGACTGAACTGAGCCATCCAATTGCAACACACCTGGATGCATAATTGAATACCCATCATCCCCTCTACAGCACACAACCCGCCCCCATTCCTGAACGTCCACCAAATCCAGCCATACTCGGGCTACTAGCTTGGCGCAGCCATATCTACACATACTGACTACTACTCATATGTAGTAGGCAGTGTCACCCTAGGCAGTGTCAGGATTGCAAACTATGTATCCTTTGCATGTAAAACCCCATCACATTTTTGTACGTCCAAAAAAATCGAAGGTTGTTTTCTTGTTCAATTTTTGGATATCCCTCATGGGATAAGTATCCTGAGTAAACATCAGACTTGGTATCACGACACGATGTCCAGTCCTGTAGACATCTGGACACAAGTTGTATGTGCAGAAGTGATTCACGAGACTGATCAGCCTCCTGCCCGTCATGCAGAACCTACTACCCGGGATCAAACACCTGCCCATGATGCACGACTCCCCACATGAATTATCTAGAGAATATACTGTACACAGTCGCATAGTGGCACTTGGAAATAGGGTGAGTAAGGCACTGATGTAAGCAGGGTACCTCCCGTCCCACTTTGTGAGGGACAGTCCCTGTTTGGGTAGGTGTGTCCTGACCATGAATGATACAATGGCAAATGTCCTGTGATTGTAGAAAATAACTATGTACCATATTTCATGTAACAGTTGCCTAAAACAGTTATTTCTGGATATAAAAATGTAAATCGTACAAGAAACAGAATAAGCAACTAAAGTGCTGTAGGAATAGGCTGTCATCTAGGAAAATAATGAATGTTC
>NC_056745.1:780203587-780246087 GCF_019279795.1 Protopterus annectens | reverse complement strand
ATATATATATATATATATATATATGTGTGCGTGTGTGTGTGTGTGTGTGTGTGTGTGTGTGTGTGTGTGTATAGATATATATCCACAGACATAAAATAAATATATAATATATATATATATATATATATATATATATATATATATATATATATATATATATCCTTATACATATATATATATATATATATATATATATATATATGTGAGTATATATATGTATATATATATATATATATATATATATATATATATATATATATACACATACATACTGTAAGAATGAACGCCGAAAGAATAAAACATACACAAGGGTTGTGAAGGGAATCCAGAGCAACTAAGGTATTATATAGTGCTTGCAGCGTACGTCAGATAAAGCTGCACAAGAGTAAGAAGAGCACCGCTATTAACACCAGAGACAGGGTTATACCAGTGGCCATAATACCGATAATACTGTTGAACTGCTAGATCAACATTACACACAGATGGAATGTAGTTCATGTTGTGACCACCTACACTTGAAACCCGCAAATGGCCATAATTCATAACACTAGGAAAGGCACGTATGTGCAAATATAAATGGCGGGAGACCCTGTGAATACACGTGGCGGTACAAAATATTTGTAGGGCCCCAAATGCTCAGGAGAGGGCAATGTGTAAAGGTGTGTCATGGCTGCGATATCAGGTGGATAATGGCTGTTACGCGTGGAAACTCAACACGGGTGGGGTGGAGAAACTATGGCTATGCGATTATGGATACAGGAGTGCCAGGGTTGGTTGCGGCGGTTCCAATGGAGTGGCCCGTGTAGGTCAGCTAGTGCATAATAGGTATAGATGCATACGCACATGCAGACATCAATATGTTGAAGTACATTCTCTGTAACACATGCACTCCATTTATTGACATAAATAATATGAATGTGCACAGAAACAAATACAGTAGCAGGAATAATAGGCTGTGCAGATGAGGAATAGGTCAAATGACACTTTATCATATCACTCTTATCATCGGTACTCCATACATGAACAAATTGCGACATCTGTCCGCTGTATGTTTGTGTCTTTCGGCTTTTCCCAGTTAGGGGTTGCCACAGCGGAACTCCGGTCCGCTAATGATTGGTAGTGGATTTTTACGTGCCGGGTTACCAGCCCTGATGCATAACCTTCAACGAAGGCATGCCCCATTCATGTATGCCTCGACACAGAAGATGCACTAGCTGAGAATTGAACAGGACAACGTCTTGCTATGAGGCGACAACACTACTGCCGCACCACCACCGCAGTTTAATAACGTGCTATATACCGATTACAAGTTAACCGGAGTGAAGTGTTGGTGTCATAATGACTAAGGCAATAGTATGCTGTTGAAGCAGAGATAAAACTCAATATGCATGTGTAAGTGTGTTTGTCCGGGAAATGTATTGGTCAATGGACACACAGTATGTATATATACATATATATATATATATATATATATATATATATATATATATATATATATATATATATATATATATATATATATATATATATATATATACACACACACATATACAAAAAATATATATATATATATATATATATATATATATATATATATATATATACATACAACATTTATTGATATATACACATATACGCACAAAAAACATATACATATATATATATATATATATATATATATATATATATATATATATATATATATATATATATATATATATATATATATATATATATATATACATATATGTCATTGTAGATATACACATGTACATAACTAGGTTACGTTACAGCAATTATGGGTAACATATGTTCAGACTGGGCATATGTTACTGTGAGGTCCAATAAACAAACGTTTACCTCCCACACCGCCCAGCTAGGCCGGTCAGACATATAGACAGGCAATAAAGGTAAATACACCGCTGCTTTCCAAACCACCTGCAGGTAAGTACCAGTGGAAGAGATCTCCAAGGTCTACACTTTAACATGGATAACGGGGTCCCTTGCGTGACACCAAAAATTCACTATACAGGCAATCCTATAGTGATTGGCACAAGCAGGATGTAGCTGTGCACGGAACAGTAGGTTGTGCAAGTGTAATAACATATGGGTTGACAAAACGTACGACATGTGTCCCTAGAAGGGGAGAGTGGGCAGTGTGTAGGGGTGTATTCATACCCCAGCTGCGCTCACAGTAAGTATGAGTGCTGTAGAGGGGTGTCAGGTAGGGGAATCATGGGTATGTAATAATGGGCCTAAGTGTGTAGGTGTTGGTTGGCAGAGATGTATTAGGGCCGCCCCGTGGAAATAATTAATATTCCTATGTGGGCATAGCAGACGCCTATACCTCCCAAACCTGAAGAGCACATCTACTTGATAGTCCATAAATCATTGGGGGAACACATAGGGACTATATCAGTGCCTTGTACCCGATTATCATGGACGTCCATGATTACGAATCAGAATGTAACACAGTCCTAACTAAACACTTCCAGAACTAATGATATTAGGTGGACAGGTGGCAGAATACACGTAATGACTAATGACCACATGCATGAGTCATAAACAGCATGTACCTCGACAAATGTGAATTAATACATATGCCCTGTGACTGTCAATGTGTCAGGTTAATAGAACCAATCATCTAAATGTGTCCCTCAAGGTGTTATGCAGTGTCCCTGATACAGTGTTCATTCTCCCTCATTCGTATGTGAGGTCTGCTAGTGACGGAAAGAGCATATTCCGCCAACCACCTTAGGTAGATGATAGCATAATAGTTTGGGGTTGTCACCTGTTTGCCTTTATGAGGGACACTCCACTCTGGGCAGTTGTGTCCTGCAAAATGAATGTTACGGCACATGGCCTGTGATTTCAGGAAAAGAGTTCATATATTGTTTGTAGTGGTTGCATAAAATGATTTTGTTGTATCTGAAACACCTAGATGTTATAGGAAACAGTATTAGCAACTATAATGCTACAAGAATAACCTTAACTTATGCAAACCAGTGAAGTAGTCAATTTTCTAATGGCTGTGGGTATGTGTTGCCTTGCCAAATCTGACATCTCTACATATAGGTCCTATAGGGCTGCCACCTTTCCAAATGGCCAAAGTGAGACCTGCTCTGTAGAAATGTCAGACGTACCAGGTCAGAACATACCTACAGCCATGCATAGTACAGAAATATACATATTAGCACAAATCAAAGCTTAGTCTAGCAGCTGTCAAGTTGCTTATGCTACTTCACATAACATATCAAAGTGTCATTTATACAATAGTTGTTACATGAAACTATTATAGAGATGTGGAATATAATATTGTCCTCTAATCAGGACATTTGCTATGGCTAGATTATTCTCGCATGGCACATTTGCCTAATGAGGGACTGTCCCATGCAAAGTGGGAAAGGTGTTACTCCTAAAGTCTCACTTCGGCCAATTTAAAAGGTGGAAAACCGACAATAGGTATGCGGTAGCATGACCCTGCAGAAAGATGCGTTTCCCAAAACACATTTACATGTCTGCATTTCAGAGTATCAGTTCCCATGTATCAGCCAGATGGGAGCAGATTGTATGAGGAACACGCATATAATATGATTATGTCACTGGACAGGCCGCCGATTCTGTACAGTCAAATGCCTGCCGTTGCATAATAGTCAGCCATACCCGATACTCTAATCATGTAGTCTGATGTAATAGGCATCACAAGGAATCATGTTCACCCAGCGTGAGTGGCAAATGCAAGCACCAATGTCGGTGCACGTGCAAGTGAGGGAGTGAGTGGGTGTAAGCGTGTTTGTCTACCAGTATGCGAGTATTGCACTGTTAAAGAAATGTGGAGTCTAAAGAAGTATAAGGAGCTGTAACCAGAGGTCAGCAGTGCTTAACACCGTGCAAAGCCACGCACAACCACTCCCACCTGCTGGAATGTGTCTTACCCACTCCATATCCAAAGGCCTTGTTCTGTCCGCAAACAAAGAACCGTCCTTTGCAAGTGTTGGTAGCAACACCTTGCGCACACAGCTGATTTGAATTACCAATACACCATGGCATATATACAGACAATAGACAGTACCACACACATACCATACAGCACAGTCATCCAATAGTATAGCAATGCACTGGCAGATATGTCCGGACCACTGGTGTTTGCAGACCTGGTTGTCTTGTATTTAAGTGTGTGAGCATGCCCAGTATGACCATTATGCATGTTGTCGGCTGACATTACAATCATACCTTCATGTGTTTGAGCATGCCCAGTATGGTCAACTGGATTGCATGTGTCACATGTCCAGGTAGTCAGTACTGTGGTGCCGACCCCTGCGTTGTACACTGACAGGTGGCATGCTGTGTCTGCAGGGTAGCCAATGGTCATGCGGCATTGACTGTTGCTACATTTCTGCACAGTGTGGGTGAACATCCAACTGTATCCACATTCCTACACAGCACCGGGGGTGGCGCACATGATTTTCACATGTGTATGTTGGAAGGGGGGGCACAGCTGACAGTTGTACACTTTTGCTACTACTGTACTGGTATGCCAGGTACTCCATTTCAGTGTGTGGACCTACCTAATTTGCTGGCTAGAGGCATACCAGTGTACTTCAGATCCTAGCTTTAATTACCAGCATAGTGGTTTCAGACATCCTAGCCTTCACAATCTACATCCAACTGCCTGGCCTGCTTTAGTCTGTGTGTGTGTCTGTGGGGGTTGGGGTCAGCCATTGGGCATATCCAGAGGCCATTGTATAGCATTTGTCTACATTGGTCTACATCTGTCCAGCTGTATGAGACTTGTGTGGGCTGTATGGACACACATGATGTTCAGCCCATAACCTGTAGTGGGTTAGGACACCCTGTGTACTACTGGCTACTATTGTGACCCCGGTATGTGCTACAGATGTCATGGTGCCACTATGGACGTGTACTGTCTGCTGCCCTAACAGTCGGCCACCAAATTCCCTTGTATGCTCACATCCATACCATAGCTACAGGTAAAAACACATTCTAATACAACTGCCAATTGGTAGGTTGATTGACTTACCTTGGGGGTGTGCCAGACCTGAGGATGGTGCTGGAGGGCTGCCTATGTTGGATGCACACAGTGCACTTCCTATACATGGCTGAGCACAGGTAGTGTCATGTTTGGCATCCCTTTTACTGTCTGTGTGAGTCAGAGAGTGTGAAATTCCCTGGGTACCTACTGTGTCGGTGCATATGTCATGCGTTGCCTCTTTGCCAAGGGCAGGTCATACTGTGCACACCTCCTTTTGCCTGCTGGGTCCAGCTCAGGTAGTTCCTCCTCTGAGTCACAGTGTGCCTGTACAGGCCTTGGCATTGGTGGGGTCTGTATGGCCCTGCCCCATGCTGTTCCTGATGCAGCTGTTTCTGCAGGATCATATTGTGTAGCATAGCACATACCATAACAATTTGGGTGCATGTAGCTGGTCAATACTGCAAGGCTCCACCGGATGTGTCCAGACACCAGAACTGTGACCTGAGCATCCCAAACACATGCTCAATTATATGTCTTGCCTGTGCGTGTGCCTCATTATGGTTTAGTTGTTCAGGTGTGTGTGCATTGCTGATGGGTGTCAGCCATGACTCCAGTGGTTACCCAGCATCCCCCACTAGGTGACTATAGGGGATGTCCATATTGGCAAAGGTGTGGTACAGCTGCGTCAGATGCCATATATCGGAATTGTCATAGCTTCCAGGGCAGCCAGCACACACATTCAGTATAATGCCCTGGCCATTACATACAACCTAGCTGTTGAAGGGTATGCCCCTGTGGTTAATGTAGGCCCTACCCCACTCACCGGGTGGTGCTTTGATGCATACATGCATGCAGGCTATAGCACACAGTACCCAAGAGTAGTCTGCCATTCGGTGGAGGAGACACATATTACTGGTCAATACCTCACGTGTGATGAGGACATGTGCGTGCTCACTGGCATGTGGTGACATGGCATCTAGGAACTGGTGCAATACTCTGGCTGCAGATGCCTGTGAGATCCCCATGATATCCCCAGTTGTGCTTTGGGAGAACCTGTGGCTAGTATACCTAGGCCTACACATACCTTGGTATCCACTGGGATGGGTTTCCCTCGGCCTGTTCGATGTGTCAGGTGTGGCCGGCACAGCTCAACAAGCTGCTGTAGGAGGTCTCTGTCCACCCCATAGCGCTCCACTATCTCCAGCTCATGTAGCCCCTGGTAGGTTACCCTGGGTCTGTAAAGTCTTCTGTCTCTTCACTAAGGGTTGTTCGGCAGCATTCACATCCTCATCACCCTCAGCCTCCTGCACATGTTGGTCTATGTTGCCTGCTGCAGTCCTTCTCATTTGGTTGGATTGTGTCGAGAAATGTCCCCGCATGTATACACCGGTGGTGTAGAGTGTGGAAGAAACCTGTGTGTATGGTGCTTGGTCACTTTACCGTAGTATTCTGGTCTGGGCTGGGCATGTAATCTGCTGATTGTGCTAATTATCACCTGTTTGCGCAGCTTGTTCACCTTGACTAGTCCACTACTGCTGTTGTCCCTCCCAATTTCACTAGGCAGATATAGACACACCCCTAGCTTAGGCATGCTAAGACAGGAGCAATCCCGAGGCGCAGGGCTCCAATGTACGTACAGTATGCCTGACAACCCCCCCATGCTTTCACCTATATTCGAGTCCTGCACCCGGCTATCTATACACATGCACTCTTGGGATCTGCATCACACCCTGGGGATAAACGGGATTCACTATTTTCAACCTCATTTGCATAGTATTGTCTTCTAATGCATAGTTATATGACCCATACTGATCCTCCAAAAATAATAACCACTGCTTACTGTCGCTCAGATCCACACACAACTGGTTAAAGGTGCCTTACTATCACCATATTCGATGTCCCTTGTTCTTACCAGCAGCAAAATAACCGGTCTCTACATGACTAGAACCCGGGATCCTGTACACCAGAGAGGATGTGCTTTACCACTAAGCCATGGCAGATATACATACATCTGAGGTGATCATGTACAGATCATCCAGCACAGACATGCAATAGTACAGGACATGTATTCTGTCATGTAGATTTATGTGTGCTAATGTCCACACACACACACACACATATATATATATATATATATATATATATATATATATATATATATATATATATATATATATATATATATCTAACAGTACCCAGTACCACAGGCAGAAGACCACCAAAGGAATCCAATAAACTCTTCCAGTAGAAACAGAACTTACTTTATTTCACAAAACAGTCAATATAAAGTGATATCCACAAGCGCTTTCGCCTGAGACCCTGTCAGGCTTTTTCAAGATAATCACAATACCTTTTTAAATTACTTATATAGTCAAGTCGTCAATTCAATTAATTTCACTCATTTGCATTTAATTCAATAATTGATTAATTAATTGGTACTTCATAGTACCTTACCTATACGCTATATGCGCATTTAAAACAAAATATTAAAACACAATATTTTGTTTACCCAGTTATCAGCATTCTTAATGTACAAAGGTGAAAACATGAACAGTAAATATCTATAACAATTTTCAATAAATTTTTAATAAATTTTAATAAATTTTAATAAAATGTGTCTTGTGTGTGCTATTATACACTGCACATACTTTTTGTGTAATTATAACCCACCATAAAATCTTATATTAGATTATATTAAATAAAATAAAATAAAATAAAAACTTGTGTCAATTTATACATGATAAAATCTGTTAAAAACTATTAAATTTCATAAGACCGCAGTTTAATCAGGTTAAGGCACTGCCTTCCTGGTGGTGACTCTTACTAGTGACTGTACCTCGACAGAACTTTTACACTTAATATCTATAGACCTAACTACTTTATCACACTACAGCATTACGCAGTTACAGAACGCGCTACCGAGATTACTGGAGCACAGTACTCCCAGAGGCATACATCTAGGTAGGTGACATCATTAGAAATGGAAAAGACGCTGATAGGGATTGTATGGAGAATGAGCAGTCTAAAAGCATTACTCTGTCCCCCGGCAGCTAGAAATACACACACACATGGCAGGGCTGGGATTAGAACATACACCTAATTACTTTATCACACTACAGCATTATGCAGTTACAGAATGCGCTACCGATATTATTGGAGCACAGCACTCCCAGAGGCATACATCTAGGAGGGTGACATCATTAGCAATGGAAAAGATGCCGATAGGGATTGTATGGAGAGTGAGCAGTCTAAAAGCATCACTCTGTCCCCAGGCAGCTGGAAACACACACACACACATGCTTGGCAGGGCTGGGATTAGAACATAAACATAACTACCTTATCACACTACAGCATTACACAGTTACAGAACGCGCTATCGAGATTAGTGGAGTACAGCACTCCCAGAGGCATACATCTAGGTGGGTGACATCATTAGTAATGGAAAAGGTGCCGATAGGGATTGTATGGAGAGTGAGCAGTCTAAAAGCATTACTCTGTCCCCAGGTAGCTGGAAACACACACACACCCTTGGCAGGGCTGGGATTATAACATAAACCTAACTACACTATCACACTACAGCATTACGTAGTTACAGGATGCGCTACCGAGATTACTGGAGCTCAGCACTCCCAGAGGCATACATCTAGGTGGGTGACATCATTAGCAATGGAAAAGACGCTGATAGGGATTGTATGGAGAGTGAGCAGTCTAAAAGCATTACTCTGTCCCCAGGCAGCTGGAAACACACACACACACACACACACACACACACACACACACACACTTGGCAGGGCTGGGATTAAAACATAGACCTAACTACCTTATCACACTACAGCATTACGCAGTTACAGAATGTGCTGCCGAGATAACTGAAGCGCAGCACTCCCAGAGGCATACTTCTAGGTGGGTGACATCATTAGCAATGGAAAAGACACCGATAGGGATGGTATGGAGAGTGAGCAGTCTAAAAGCATTACTCTGTCCCCAGGCAGCTGTAAACACACACACACACACACACACACACACACACACACACACGCTTGGCAGGGCTGGGATTAGAACATAGACCTAACTACCTTATCATACTACAGCATTACGCAGTTACAGAATGCGCTGCCGAGATAACTGAAGCACAGCACTCCCAGAGGCATACTTCTAGGTGGGTGACATCATTAGCAATGGAAAAGATGCCGATAGGGATTGTATGGAGAGTGAGCAGTCTAAAAGCATTACTCTGTCCCCAGGCAGCTGGAAACACACACACACACAAACACACACACTTGGCAGGGCTAGGATTAAAACATAGACCTAACTACTTATCACACTACAGCATTACGCAGTTACAGAACGTGCTACCAAGATTACTGGAGCACAGCACTCCCAGAGGCATACTTCTATGTGGGTGACATCATCAGCAATGGAAAAGACGCCGATAGAGATTGTACGGAGTGTGAGCAGTCTAAAAGCATGTTACTGTTCCAAAGCAGACGAAGACAAACACATGCCAGTGGTGTGAGCAAGACAACTGCCTATCTACGGACCACTATTACAACACTACATAGATATGAGACATGCCACAGACACTACACCTTTCAAGTCAGTCAATATGACCTTCTAGGAATGCGGACATTGACATGGATGCTGGCAGTTACGGTCTACATACCTGTGAACCAGTGTGTTCAATTTAAGAATCCATCCTGAAGTGGGGTATGGCCATCTGTTGCCTGGATGACCACTATCGCTATACAGGATTACAATGCTCATGCCCATACACATAGAGGCACATAACCGACACAAGGTGTAACTCGGCATGCTCACACACTTAGTAGCACACGTCCGTTTGGAATGCACTATGTGTCCATCTACACAACAGTGTACTAAGCATGCTCACACACTTAGTAGCGAAGGGCTGTCTTGTATGCATTCTGATTCTAAACAGGGAAGGGTACAGTGTTTCGATAGTCATCACTGTTAGCATGAACGCTGCACTACATATATCTGACACTGGTCTTCTACACAATGTCTGCTGCTGTCCATCTCCTTAGCTGAACCAATCTAAACCTGGCACACTAATACCACCTGTGGTGATGTCCTGCCAGGATTGGCTACTTCGCACATGTAGTACCATTCATAGACGAATATCGTCAGACCAGGTAAACACCCTGACACCTAGAGGACAACTGCATTGTATGTGTATGCTAAACAGTGCTATATGTGTAGCGTTCATAATCACAGCTGTCAATCTAGATCCAACAATGGGGAATACTGACATCTGTGCAGTGAGGAACACCTGGCATAAGGCTCAGTTGTGCACAATAGCACTACCACCATATACCTCAGATACAGACATTTGAGTCATAACACCGTTACGGACCACTCCAGCCAGTAGTGTCCCCACGTACATGAAGGCCACTCACATGTACTGACGAGTACACTCTCAAAAGCCATCACAGATGTGTCAGGTGCAGATCAAAGTGTCAAATGCCGCATTCTAGGATGTAGCCCTCAGACATCACCATGTCCTTGGACCAGCAACACACATCCATACATTAGTACAACACCATGTTACTCATGACCAGTGGACTGTACCTAGGTCTACAGCAACTGTACAGACTACCCATGTACTGACAGGGTTCCATCATGTGTTATGCAATGCAATGATACCACTGTTCATAACCAGGTCGGCTGTACACATAACAGGGGCCCTGGGTCATATACACTTGTAACAGATAACTGTTGCTGTACACCAGTAAACACACTCATGTTTGGATATGACATACATGTACCTGCCGTGGATATGTACATGCCCCCCACACACACAACACATATGTACATAGCATAGCTTTTGCTGTCCCTCATGCAGACAAATGGCTACAGCAATTACACACATGCACATGGAAGGTAGGTCCATGGCTGTTGAATGCTAACAGTACACAAGGTGTGATAGCAATGCTGAGTGAGTTAACATTCCCTCTGTACTGGTTACCCATGACAACTATCGTATTATACAACAGTCCATGTGTCATGTATGTCATCACACATGTCCACCAATTGCAATGCATACAAACATGGCTACATGACAGGAATGTAGGACCTACACACATGTACATGTAGTGGTGTGCATTCAGCTACCATGCATGTGCAGTAGCTGATGTTTGCAGTTCATCTGTGTCTTACTACAACATGCAGTTTCAATGCAGCCTCATCATTGACACCTGTATATGGTGAAATACTGACAGTACGGTAAGATGTACATCAGGTATGGATGGATGTGTGTACATATAGTGGTGTGCCAACTTTGCAGATGGATGTTTGCTGAAGACAGCTCACAGGTGTGTCACAAGCCGTCCTACCATAACATGTGCAAACACTAAGCTATGTTTCTGTTAATTGAAGGTGAAGACATACAACCTACACAGCGGTCAGGGTGTCACTAACTGTAAATCACTTGACACCTGTAACACTTAAGTCCTCCCATGTGCATATAGCAGCACGATTGCCAAAGGTAGCGTTGGTAAACATTGTAATGCGGGCAATACTGCTGTACGTCTGTCACACGTATCATAAGATAGCAGGTGTTTGATTCACAGTACTGCCATGTGTGTTTGCTTGTGTGTCCATATATGCCACGTATGGTGGGGAATACATCCCAATTGTTACACACCCCTGTACACTGTTGTAGAGATCTGTACATACTGCAGTGTAGAAAGCAAGACATAGGCAAGGGTGGTGTGTGTATCACACACATTTTAGCTATCTGTATGTGCATGACATAGGTGAATTCAATTGTGGACTCCACAGTGTGTGTGTGTGTGTGTGTGTGTGTGTGTGTGTGTGTGTATGTATGTCTGTCTGGCGCATGGAGTGAGGATGTATGCTACCATAGTGAACAGATAGGACCCCTAACCCCTCCAGGTGATGCAATCTACTACCCTGTTGATGCCGTCGGTCTTAGGCATTACTGACTACCTGTACATGTTCATTATCTGTCTCGCGTCATGTTGGTGCACAGTACTGCCATGGTGATTACCACATAGGCAGGGGTCCTCACCTCAACACTATCAAGTGTGTGTGTTACAGTGTCATTGACCCCATGAGTGTGGGCGTGTTACTGTGTCTGAATACCTGTGTCTGTGTGTGTCTGTGTGTGTCTGTGTGTAGTTGTGTGTTCTCATCCTGTAATGTGAATGTGTATTACTGCTACACAGTGAGGCCTCATGCTATCAACTGGCCTCTACCCTTGACATCAGCTAGACTGCTGTGTAAACCCCTCGCACCATGTAATTCTACCTGTGATGTCACCCGGTATGGATGTCACGTCTCTAGCCACTGTAGCTTAGTACACAGCTCACATGCTCCTGGATCAGTAGATGTGTAGACATCTTTGGAATGTCAGCCTTTCTAACAGTGAGATTGAGGCTACGAATAGCATGCTGGTATTGCCATACATGCCTGTGAGTACTCCACATTTCATAGGTTCATAGGTTCATAGGTTCATACTAGGCTATCTGCCCTAGGGCATTTATAAGCCTAGCCCAGAGTTTTGTGACTTTCGCCACCCCTTTAGTTTGAAGGATACTATGCCCATTATTTAGCTGTGCCTCTGTCAAGCAGTGACACTGAGGTAATCCCTGGGGTATACCTGCGATCTCCCATTAATTGGTCAAGATTTCTCTTGAACAAAGCCAGCGAGGTGCTCTGCCTCACATGTACCGGGATTTTGTTCCACAGCATAGGGAGTCTCTGGGTGATGAATCTGTCCCTCCAGCATGTCCTATTTATGACCGTGTCAAGGTTCAAGTCTCGTGCTCTTGTAGATCGGATGGATTTAGATTTTTTGAGGTGAAGCGTGTTCATTAATTCTGGGTTGGACATGGCCTTGTATGTCAGGCACAGGTCACCTCTGAGCAGGCGGTAAGCAACTGAGTAGAGCTGGAGCTCCTTCAGTCGGGCAGCATAGGACATATTTTTGAGACCCTTTATCCTTTTGGTGAGGAACTTTTGGGGCCTTTCCAATTGCTGCAGGTGTCGGGTCAGATACATTCCAAATGGGGCATTGTACTCAATCATCAGTCTGATGAGTGATGAGTACAGGGGAATGATGACCTCCCTTGACCTAGATGTGAATCCCTTCATGATCAGGTGGGCAATGTAGAAGGTCTTCCTAACTACTTTGGCAACGTGGGTGTCAAATGAAAGGTTACTGTCAACCTGGGTCCCCAGATCCCTGATAACCTCTTCTGTGCTTAGTGGATTGCCACCTATATGGTAGCTGGGGGTAACCTTGTTTTTCCCGAAGGGTATGACTATGCATTTTTTAGCGTTTAACTTTAGGCCTTGGCTTTGGCACCAGTTATCCATTTCTATGAGACCCTTCTGAAGGATATCTGTGTCTGATGTGTTTTCAACTATGGCGCCCAGTTTGCAGTCATCTGCAAACTTTGTCAGCCATAATCCTCCTGTGCTTGCCTGCACTTCTGAAAAGTAGATGCCGAACAAGAGTGGGCCCAGGACCGAGCACTGTGGGACACCACTTGTGACAGGCTTGGAATCAGACATGGCGCCAGCAACTCTGACCCTGTGGGTTCTGTCACTTAGCCAGTTTGCAACCCATCTTGTGACGTATGGGTTTACATTTAAGCTGTTGAGTTTTTCTATGATGCCCGAGTGGGGTATTGTGTCGAATGGGAATTTACACACGGGAAACTGCAAACACTGGTACTTAATGGCACATGCAATTAGACCTTAAGGAGGGAAGCAGGGCATCATTACCAACATGCTGTTACTGTTGTTACCAAGACACATACTGTGAACATAAAACAATGCATTCTAAACCTGTACTACATGGTATTTCTGCTGCGTGTCAACAGTACACAACAATTGTAATATACACTTATCTCCCTATTCTGTTCACCCTGTTCATCAGACCATATGAGCATGTCCCTGCACCGATGGTATGGATGACAGGGATGCAGCACAGGCATCATCATATGCACAGGGTGATAATGTTTGCCAGGGGCCTAGGCTGCACCAGTGGATGACATCATGTGTGTGAGTTAGGGCCTGTGATCTAATTGGCCATGTGTGGTTGTTATGCATGTGAGTGTTGCGGTGCTCTACAGATGTTTCTGGTGTGTGCGTGTACGTGTGCACACAGTTCTGCCATGTGTCTGGCCTACACAGGGGTATTATTGACAGCTCCAGATTGTACAGACCAGGATTTACAGCTCACTGTGTCTGGCAATGGCCACATGACCTGTGCCAGGGGTTGCACGGGCACTACCAGACAGAGGTACAGATTGGGTACTGCCCAATGACACATGTCCACTGGATCCGTGTCCCCGCAGGGAACGTCCATGGCCACATCCACATGGCCTGCTGTGTCCTGGTGTGGACATCGCAGCTCCAGCTGCACTGCTGCTGCTACCGGCACTATGGGAGCGGGCATGTGAGGTAGCTCGTTCACTTAGACCTGCACCAGGTGGTGTAGTTGGCCTACGTCCACATGGGCTATGCCTCACTCCTACCAGATGTTCCAGCACAGACAGCTCACGCTTGCTGATTGTCATGCCACGGTCAAGGATTCTTACTATGTCACCCAATCGTCTGTCTAAAATGTCAGCAATATGCTGTTGAGCATTTGCCAATGCCTGAATGTTGTCATTTAAAGAAAGAGGGTCAGAGGTCACGTCCTTTACGTGTGACGCTGAATTCCTCCTTGGCTATTGAAGACGAGGTACCATTGAATTTAATACAGGGGAATGCACAGTTTTCCACATTGCCCACGACAGCTGGTATGAATCGAGGGACAGACAGGGTCCAAACGGACAATAATTTGAGCAGTTTCAACTTCGATTCTTGGACCACTAAGCATTTTAATTTCAATGAAGGTACTGTTAACCACTTTAAAATTAATGTGGACAACAATTTTAATAGATTTAGAGACAAATTGTATGCATTTAAATCTAACCAGCTTGAGATTGAATACCTCAAAGAATGTGTCCATGTGAACTGGGTCCCTAAAGGGCTACGGATTTTTAAGTTTCCCAACAATGTACAAACAAGGACTGTACTTTATGAGCAACTTTGTTAGGTGTTCAATAAAACTGGATTGAAGTTCTTAATTTAATGATCAGAGACAATGAAACCAAGGCGGACATTTTATTGAAGGACCTTAATTCTTTGAACCAAACTGTACTCAATGACAACAGGTTTAATAGTATAAAAAAGAATTATGAGAATGTGTTTTTTTTAAATTGACCAGTTTTGTGTTAAGGTGGACAATAGGAAGAGACTTACTTGAGTACAAGGAAGGTAGAGCATACCCAGCCCCTAGGCATGGGGGATGGGCTAACAAAGCTGACAATGTGTTTGTGGATAGGACTAACGTATTTCACAATAATTTTAACAACCAAGGGCCTGAACAACAGGTCCTAAGAAGAAGTGAAAGATTAGCTGAGAAGGAAAGGAAGCAGTCCTTCCAGGATTTTCAGTATCCGACGATGATGGGAGGGGGGGATATCAAAACAGGGGGTAGAATTGCCCCCCCCGAACTGATTCCACAGGACATGTTATTGGATTTCAGTGATAGAGATGATACAGGGAGCAAGCATTTCATTTTTAGGAAAGATAATTTTACCATTTTTAACTTTACTGAGCTGACACTTACTGATGAACATTTTGACCTGTTTTTCAGAGGGTTTCAATATGTCCCCTCCTGACCTGGAATCACTGCCAACACTTTAATCGATTTAAAACTGTTCATTAGACAGCTTAACCTAAATATTTTGTTTAAAGGGCAGATTCATGGTGGCCCTACATTGACTAGGAGAAGTGTATTTAACCCCCCACCCACCCTTCTCTTAAAGTGTTTGAAGAGCTAACTGAAAGAGATATTAGGGCATGTGAATGGAGTACTAGGCAAGGTTTCTCTACTAATATTAGTGAAAAAGAAATGGAATTGATAGAGCTCTTGAAACATGAGAAATCTAGAGTTATGAAACCGGATAAGGGGGGGTGGGGTTGTGTTAATGTACACAGTTGATTATGATACGTATTTATACAATTTGTTACAAGACTCGGATCAGTAAGGATTAGTATCATGTAATGAGATTAATATTGCATATGCCAGATAAGTTACTATTTATATGATCATTTGTTGCAGGGTACTATTGATGAATGCCTGTATAATTATTTACACGTAGAAAAAACAAAAATTCCTGTGATGTTTGGAATTCCCAAGACACATAAAGGTATTGACCCCATCAGATTTAGACCTATAGTATCTGGGGCAGGCAGCATCACTGAACTCTTGGTGAAATACGTGGATTACCCTGTTAAAAATGTTGTAACTTCCATTCAACACATCAGTAAGGATTCTTGGGAGTTTTTGAAGGGTATCGACCAACGTAAATTTGATATTGACATCTTAATGGTCACTATTGATATTACAGAACTCTTTCCCAGTATCTCACATTTGGCTGGATTAGAATGGTTTGGTGAGGTGTTGGTGACCAAACCTAGTCTTGATAGGAACGTTATTAATTTAATTTTGGAATTTATGGAAACCATTTTCGATAACAATTTTATATATTTCAACGGTGAATTTTATCAACAAAAGAAGGGAGTGGCAATGGGGGTTCCCTGTGCTCCACTTTATGCTAACTGTGTTTTATATTATTCAGAGCAGAAGTATGTGCTATAAACTCAATGGTCTGAATTTATAGTGTATTACGTGAGATACCTGGACGACATTTGTCTTCTATGGAAGGGCACGAGGGACAGGTCAGTGGAATTCCTAGTGTACATTAACAACAGTACTGAATTTTTGAGTTTTACACACAATATTGACTCACACAAACTTATCTACTTGGATGTTACTCTATACAAAGACTATGAAAACCAATGTTTTCAATCAAAACTTTTTAGGAAAAGTACGTTCTCAAATTCCTATTTGCACTTTAAAAGTGGGCACCCTTTTTATCAGAAGAAGGGTATCATAAAGGGCCAATTTATCAGGGCTTTGAGGATGACTAGTACCTTAGAATGTTTTTTAGAAGAAGTTGATAGGATCGGGGCATTATTTGAAGAAAAGGGATATCCTACGAAACTCATTGATAACATGATAGTAGAAGTCACAGAAAACAGGGACTTAAAATATTTTCCTTTGTTAGGGACTGGTCAGATGACCACTAACAAGGATGTTCCGCTGGAAACACTTGAATTTAAAAATAATTATATACACACCTTTTCTGCTACTTCTTACAAAGTGGAACAGATAATTTTAAAACATTGGCCAATTTTAACCTCACATGATGAAATTAAAAATTACATCCCAACTTTCCCACAATTTGTGAGGAAAAGAGGTGTTAACCTGAAAGAACTCCTGGAGAGGAGTTCTTTAACAAAAACAGGTATTGGTAGATTAAAAGTTGGTACATACAAATGTGGAGCTTGCCAGCAATGTAGGTATATGATGAACAAAGACACATTTTTTATTTCTTCAAGAAGATTTAAGTTTAAATCTACTAATCATTTTAATTGTGGGACGAAAGGAGTTGTTTATTTGGGTTTATGTGTAACTTGTAACAGTTTCTACGTTGGCAAAACAGAGAGACAGCTTAGAAAAAGAGTGTATGAGCATATATATGATGTTTCCAAGGGCAAAGATACTAACACTTTTTTAAAACATTCTCAGGTTTGTAAACAAATGGAATTAAAATTTATAGTGTTGGAACAAGTGACCTCAGACCTTAGGGGGGTAATTGGGAAGCTAGGTTGGAGTACCGGGAACTGCTATGGCAATTGAAATGACGCAGAGAGGGCTCCAGGTTTGAATGATAATATCAACATCAGTAGTGTTTTGAAATTAATAGCGGCCCGGTTATAAAATTGCATAAATTGAACATTTTATGGATTGACATTATATTCATTACTGATTAGTTACCAATATAATATTATTTAGATTCTATGTTAGGGTTTAATACATACGGACATTATTTTTATGGTTTTAGTATATATATGATTATTGTTATACTATGACATTTGGGCATTATAATTACTTTTAGATAGGAATGAAGATATTTTTTTGTGACTGTTTGAATGTAAATTATGGTTTAACCCGGGGGCTTATTTCATTTCATTAGGTTACATGCTGGTCGATCACAATTTTATATTCTGGTTTTATCTATTTAATATTATGACATTGTAGTAACATTTGAATGATTCATTATTTTTACACTGTATCACTTTAAATGATGATTAGGGAAGAAGAGCCATGTGATTATGAATCACTATTTAAGAACTGGTATGGTAGTTATTTGTCATTTGTTCTGAGGAAGCTCGGTATTGACCGAGTGAAAGCGCTTAACTTTTTATTGGTTCCTGTGGAATAAAGTTGCTTTTAATCATTGTGAGATACTATTATTCAACTGTTGGAATCCAGGTCCTGTGCTTTGTGGGCATTTATTTTTCTTGGTTCACTTCTACTTTCAAGTAGTCATTTAAAGAACGGATAACAGCCCTCTGAAGTCTCTGCCATTCTCTGTTCTGCCGTTCAGCACGTGCCTGTGTCGCCATTACAGTCTGAAACATGCATCTAGTGACACCAGCTGCTGGGCTCTGTCCTGCAGGTGCATGTCGGCCAGAAGTCCTCCTACGAGCAGCACTGGCAACATGCCTGTGTGGCACATCTGCAGTCATTTGACTGACACCATGGTGTGAAGACACACCTTCCGTAGCCACCACACCTTCCTTTTCCAAGCTAACACATGCTAACTGTCCTTCCTCTATGGCCACTTGTGATGGGGTATGTGTTGGCATGAGAACTGCGTGTGGGGAAGAGGGGGATATAGGTGGAATGGAAACCAATGGCACAGATTCAGCCCCTGACAACCCTGCCTGTACCTCAAGCATATGTTCATCATCACTGCTAGAGTCTGTGGGGACACTAACATCAGATGGGCCGCAGGAGGGTAACACACCTACATCACCTGTGAAGGCAAACAAAGACTCTACATTACAATAGAGACACACACACACAGACGCACACACAGACACACAGACATACACACACACACACACACACACACACACACACACACACACACACACACACACACACACACACAGACACACAGACACACACATGCATGTGATACAGCAGACAGCATGCAGCTCAGGCATTAATAGTGGTAGTTATCATACATCCCTGGGTTGCACACAACAGCAAGCATGTGTCATAGCAGAAGCCATGCAGTTCACACAATCATGGTAGTAAGCATGCGTCCCTGTGATACACCATGTGGACCAGCACAGGTTAACAGTACACATGGCTTATGTGAGGCATATGTCCTTGACATTAACATGTAGTATGACGTGATCTGCTGACGTGTGCATTGACATGCGTACATGTTTGACACAATGGTGTCCTGACACATGTACAGCGGTGTAATGGTATCACATTGCAGTGTTGTCTGTATGCCCTACAGATAGAATGCACTTTTAGCAGATGTGCATAACCATTGAAGGGTATTATGAGGTTCTATATTGCTATACAGTGTGAAGTACAGACACAGTACCATTGCATGGAATCATGAGGCGTATCTATTGCTATACAGTGTGGAATGCACACACAGTGCATAGCCATGACTGTGTGCATACACAATACATAAATACTGTGGATTGTGACCCACGTTGCTGAGGTGTATACACACTAAACCATGATGTGTCATGTGTGACAGGTCACCGAAAGACATACGGATGACACCCCTGCACAACTGCTAACATTTCTTTGCTGCCTGGCAACCGTATCCACACATGGCAGACTTGTCAATACACCATGTCCCACATGACATTTATGTACCACACACATGAGGTGCATGGCTGACAGTAATGTCCAACAGCAGCAAGGAAAATGTACGGTATCTGTAGCCTGATGTGGTGTCTGTGTATGTATGTGGATGCTGTACAGGTGACTACTGTCATGCTGTGACACAGTCATGATGTTCAACACATCTTATGTGGTCAAATTAAGTGAGACCTCCACAAGTGTTCCACATCTACTAAATAACCATTCAACAAAGGCTATAGTTGTCCATGAGTAGACAATGTACAACAGGGTGTACACACATACACATCACATCTACTGCATGTTGCTACATGTCTCTGGCCATCCTCCATGGCCATGTGCGAACATGTGTTGGCCAAATGTTTGTGATGGCCGTCTATCTCACATGTCTGTGTTATCCCATATGACATACACCCATAGATGTCAGATACTCCACTGTCCACAGGGTTATGCAGACAAAGGGTTGTATGTTTGGTATGTGGGGTATGTTTCATGGGAGAGTGAGACACTGTTGCAGCCGGACCACTACATGTCATGGACACATCAGATGGCACATCACAATGTGTGCATTCATTGCAGGGGCATATTACACAATGGTGAATCCTGTGGGCTGCCCATACTCCAGCTCACTGTGTAGTACTGTTTGCATATCCCACATGTGTTGTTCTGATGTATAATACATATTCCTACATTGAACAACACCTCCACTGTTGTATGCACAGCTGTCCACACATTTAGCAATGACAGTTTCTGTGGTTTCATGTCGGTGTTTCATTTAGTTTGTATGTATTGCACATGGGTAGCCAGTGTGATTGATTAAAGATGCGACCTGTATATTGTGACTGGACCATACATTATGTGTACATGTGTTAACTAGCCACATGACAAATATATCTGTGCCTGATACTGATAACTGTCTCACCTGCAATGGGCTGCTGTCTCTGCGGCACAACAGAGGTACCTATATAGGGGTGACACAGCAGTATGATCATTATGCATGACTGTATGACAGCTACAGGGCGCAATGTACATGTTAACACATTCACCAGTACAATAGGATATAATATGGAGTATGCACATGTGTGCATACACAGGGTAGCATACTATAGTATGCGGCATGTGTGTAAACATACCTTGCATATGATATTACATTACATATTGTACAGTGACACATGCAACTAAATTGGATATAATAGTTATATGTGCAGTAGTGATTTACCAGGCAACTCCAGGCTCGGTGGTTGGGAGACACCCACCTACATGACGGCAGATAGAGTTTGTGGATGCTGTTCTGATGGTGTCCCCAGGCTGGCCAGTAGCTCCTCGGTATGTGTGAGTGAGGGCTGGGTTGGTGGCCCACCACCTGTACCACCTTGTTCCCTGATGATTGCATTCGCACACTGTTTTGCATGTCTGATCAGGTCCTTGCATTGTCTGTGCACCTGCTGGTAGGTGCGGTTGTGGCCACCCACATCATTAACCCTCCTGCGAAGTTCCTGCCACAGGTCATCACACTGCTGGGCATGCTGTGGCACATGGCTGAACAATACCTCATAGTTATCCTGGAGGTAAGGTATGAGGGCCTCATCCTCCAAGTGGCTATATGCTGGCAGTCTTGATTGAGGCATATCTGGGAGACATAATGATGGAGACAGGTCATAGTATCTCAGAGATGCACAGAGATACAGCTGCACATACATGTGTATTACATTTAGTACATGTGAACAGTTGTCTTTGCAAATCATGACACTGACACCACTGACATGTTTGTGTCACACACATGTAACACCTGATGGGGACTGGATATTATCACCATATATGTGTGTCACCTCATTACATTGCTCATACTCCATGTGAATGCTGTGTTGATGTGGGCATGTCTGTTTGCCTGTACTGGTGTTCTTACCTATCAGCACATGCCTGAATGTGTCCACATTAATGCTGTTGACCTTGATGCTGTGTATATGTCACATAACACATACACTGCCTTAATGGACATGACCTGTGACAATGCAGACATGCACACGGAATCCTTTACATGCCTGTGTTTTGCCATATACATCTACATGCCACTGTACAGCAGTTCAACATCCTGCCACATATTGCCTGTGTTGCACATGTGATACACATGGACAATGGCTAGCCGGATGGTAGTTGCAGGGATGGTTATCAACTATAGCATGTACGGACAAGGTCATGTAGTAGTGTGTATGCTCTGGGCCATGTATGAGCATAGGATGCAAGGTTTTCTAGCTGTATCCAACAGCCATGTTCCCACCGCCAGATGAATCAGTGCCACATAACTGATCCAGACAGTTAATGGTACATCTACCATGCGGTCATCACACCATGTCTGACAGAGATGACATGTGCAGCTTTGCTGGGCAGGGTTGCATAGTATGGCAGGAGTATGTAACGTGTATGGCACAGGGATCTGTCCAGCATGTGGTGATCCTTGTACTAGGAAGGTGGCTGTCCATGACATGTGTTTTTCAGATCAGGATATGTACATGTAGCATGTCCAACATCACAGTGTTGGACATGTCTTTATGCAGGGTAGGCAGCATGCTGCATAGTGGAGATGAGGATTGTGAAGGCTGGTGTCGCCCATCCAAGCATGGCCAATACCCCTTAAAGGTGATATGTGCTCCGATATTGGTCACTTGAGTGTTGAGTATGGCTGTACAATGATCTCCATGCTCATGGATGGCACCCTGTCATGACTAGGGTTGCCTCTTATGACTACCTAATAGGCCTGGTGACATAACTAGCTCAGGGAGGTAAACTGCACAGCACCATCCATTACACACAGTGTCCATTATGTTGACCACTGCCTAGGTGGTAGTTCATGGGTACAGGGTTATTAACCTAGCGGTGACAATGCAATATGCAGCTGTTAGATTGTGCACATATGTCATGCACCTCACCCACAAAGCCCATTCTGTATGTTGTCCACAGCAGTGAGTCAGCTATTGCTCCTAGGTCATGGCCATTCACATACTTACATACGCAGATGCCTCCCATTTGTCTGTGTGGTATGGGCTACAATGAGGGGGAAGTACAAAACATTAACCCTGTTTTACTGTAGCTGCCACTGGTGTGGTATGCACATGTCACTCAGACACCTTTTGTAGTGTTGGTTCTGTCAACAGGCCACTGGCAGAACAGTCCTGTGACATACAAAGGTACATCTAGTATACTGAGTGTAGGTGGAACACAGTATGGGTGATGATGTCCTATGAACTGTCACAGGTATGATATGCAGTGTAAAATAATCTGTACTATCATCTACATCTGTGCTGCTAACAACATATATGTTGATTAAGGTTCATGGACTTTCAGACCATACTCAGCAGGGTAATAGTGTAGTGCCTCCCATTATGAGTGGTGTCTCCACTTTGTGGGTTGTGATAACTGCTGGTGTGCACCATTCTGTGTTTTCACAGACTGACATGAACCTATGTTTTACATGATGTGTATGTGTAGAGCAAACTGTTTTGCCATATGTGTATGATACAACCAGGGATGTGGACAGGTCACATGCAGCCTGAGTGCACCTTGTACCATCATAGTTATGGTTACAGGGGCTCTGTAGTGTTCATGGATATGTGATTGTGTACCTGTTGGGGGGGCAGTGAGTTTATGTTATCCAACACCCTATCTGTATTGCTTATTCATGCTCAGCACTTGTTCAGAACATGTAAGCACTTCATGAGCTACTAATTACTATAGCACTCAATCCTACTCATTTCCTACAGGTAAACACTGTTTGTACTTACATTTCCAGCTTACTTAGAGTAAAACAGCTGTTGTACACACTTACCTCACATATCTAGTGAGAAATGGTTGAATATTCAGGCATGTCAAAGTGTCAATTCCCAGTGTTATCGCCTGTCTATATGATGAATATGGGCATCATGAGGCAATATAGCAAGTGTCTCATGTACACAGTCAATGCTCACCTCCTAACATACGACACTACAACCTGTGGGAGATGCACATATGTAGCCATGCTGGAGGTAATGCTCTCTCCAACTCAGACTGAACCTGACAATCATGTGGGGATGTTAAACGTTTGCACCACACCACACTCATCACATAGTCTCACTAGATCTCCACCACCACAGGCCACACATAGTAAGACTACAACATTTGTGGAGCCTCTCAATACTACTCTGTGTAGGCAACAGAGGACTCCAAAGCAAAAACGCAGGCAGCCCCCATCACCAAACATAACACCAATTACTTATAGCCCACAGACTCATGTGTGCCCATCAACTACAGCCAATAGGGTGATATAACATACCTGACACACTAGTCGTAGGTGATTCTGTAGGCGGTCACACTGATGTCCCACAAAGCAACATAATAAGCACTCAAGTCACTCCTCAACAGGTACAATATGACTGTCATTCTCCATGTTAGTGTGAATGCCCTGAGATGTAACTTCCTGGACTACATGTACAGAAACATGCAATAGCTCTCCAATCTTGTAGCCCAGGCAGGTATCGCCATAGCCCTGAGAAGCATTCTGCATTCGTCCAGACTGATAACGCAGTACAACGACTGCATTATTCACTTCAACAGTTGGCTATGCTTCTGGTGTCATTCCAAGGGTATCCAGTATCTGTCTGCTTTGAATGACATGGTTGACAGACCACGATGCTTTGGCACAGATAACCTGCACATGTCGGCCCTGGGATTACGGATTATGTCTAAGGCTCTTGCTGCTCCTATAGTGCCTGTTTTAGACACGGTTCAAATAACATTCACCACCAGAGCAGGAACAGGCAAGCAAAACCTGAGGGTAATGTTACTCAATGCTTGATATCTTCATCTCAAACGCACTCAACTGAGGCACTCCTTATAATGGACCACTTAGATATCTCTGCAGTGACTGGGACCTGCTTCGAGGCTCCTGAGAGCACCCCTACACTAACAGGCAATTACGCAGGCCACACCTTTCAGTCATGTAACCAGGACCGGAACACCCACGGTGGAGGTGTGTCCATATTTCACAAGGATGTACACACCTCCAGGCTGGTTGCTTAGTACAATGCATCAGAGGTAATCCAAGTGCAACTAACTGTGGCCATAACTGCTATACAAATTGTAGCTTGCTACGGATTCCACACCATACTGCACGGTTAACAGCCCTCATTTCTTGGTGCACTGGAAAGTAGGGTTCTAACAGGAACTGCTGATGTGAGACTGACAGTACCCCACACTTAACTGGGATACCTACTCATGTACCGACACATTAGGCCAACACTTTCTGGGATTCATAACCTCCAATCAGCTGGATCAACCTATGCACACCACCACCAGAGCCAACAATATCCTAGACCTGGACATTACCAACATGTGTAACTGGTGTTCCACACCTAGGGTTATCCCCTCTTTGGTCAGATCTGAATGTATGCTAATCACCCTTGTTATCCACATCCCGGCACCACACTCTTCACGGAAAACACAGTACAATATTTCTGCAAAGCCAACTTCAGGCTTCTTATGGCAGCAGTAGTAAACATCATGACACCCGTGCAGATGGACAATATAGTTACAAACACTGAATCATATGCAACTGCACTTCATTAGCACTTACACAACTGCATGGATCTTGCTATCCCAAACAGAGCCATGACGGTACCCACCAGATAATGGATGCCACTCTGGGGGTCCACTGCCATGGACATAATGTACAACAGAAGGAGGAGACTGTTGCAAAGTAGAATAAAATCCCATGGGTGGGGTAGCTCCCTGGTCAGCCTCAGTAGAAATCTGAGATCCCTTATCACATCCTCCAAAGCTAGCTACGTAAACATTACTGCGACTCATACCAAGGACTTCCACAAATCGTTTTGGAGGTATGTCACTACTCTCGATGGCGATACCCACATCTGCTCTGACATACAGCGGTTAGTTATGAACATTACAGAACTGACTGATATTGACAACATCCTGGCAGATAGGTTCAGTGCTAACTTTACACCCCTCTCACACCCTAAAGGTCCCACATCTATACAGGAACAATGCAGAGTCTCTGTGGTCACAACTACGCAGTTCAAAGCTGCACTCTCTAAAGCCTGGAATACAGACTCCATGTGACCGTCTAACATCCCAGGCTGCGATTTACACAAACCTCAGAACGACATGGCTCCTCACTTGGGCAGCAAATTCACTAATAGCCTTATATCAGGCATTGTGGCCCCTGAATGGTGCACAGCAACAGTTATCACACTCCACAAAGGTGGCACTACAATGGACCAGAGGAACCATTGCCCTATATGCCTGACTAGACTGTTCTGCAAGGCTATGGAGCACATCATCATGGAAGTCATTCACAGAGACATTGGTGGCCTCCAAACCTTTGATACCACCCAGTTTGGATTTGTTAGGGCCAGACTATGACTCCTACACCTGGTGGAGTCCTTTGAGACAGATACCAAGGTAGTAGATGAGGGTAAGGAGGTCCACACAGCTTACCTTGTCCTCTCATTGGCTTTCAACAACATTCCCCATTTTGATATTGTCAACATACACATCCACCTGCACATCAATCCCTACGTCACGAGATGTTATGCAAAGTGGCTCATGGACAGGACCCACACAATGCGGTTAGCATGCCCTAGTTCCTACTGTAATTCAGATACAACTGGCATACCCCAGTCCTCGGTCATAGGGGCCCTCATGTTCGGTATATGCTTCTCTGAGGTACAGGCTAGCACAGAAGGACTTTCCCTGAATAGGTTTGCAGACGACTTCAAACTAGGGCCATGATTGATTCACCAGCTGATACAGACACCATCCATAAGGGTGTCACTGTGGCGGATACCTGGTGTTGATAACATGGCCTCAAGCTGCATGCCGCAAGGTGCATAGACATCCACTTTGGATTACACCAATCACCCACTATCACATAGGTGGTAGTCCCCTACATACATAAGACATTATAAGGGATCATAGAACACAAGCATATAGCACCCACTCCTTTGATAACCATATTGCCAAGGTGGCATGGATATCCTTCTACATGGCCACCCTAATCTGTAATGGGTTTGTAGCCGGAACAAAGGCAGCCATTGTACCGCTGTACTCCTGACTTATGAAACACGTTCAAGGGTACAACACAACATTTGGGGTGTAACTTATGAAACAACAGCAACGGCTTTGAATACAACAACATTAACACACCAAGAGGATTACTGACCTCTGAAGGATGAGGTATGCAGCACAACTACAGAAACCCCAACTGTACTCATTTGCATACTGCATACTCATTGGTGATCTATGCTGAGCATACAAGGCCCATGTCCACAATAATATTGATGGATATGCTCCACATAAGCAACATAAGCAAATGCCACTGAGAGCAACATGCTCTGGGATATGTACCCAAACGCAACGATGGCTAGGACATGCTGGAGGGATACATTCCTGAACCGGACACTCACCATGCTTTGGAACATGATTTCTATGTACATCAGGCAGGGACCCTCACTAGCCACTCTTCAAGAGATACCTCGATGGGTGGATGGGAGACAGACATGTATGCCAGGGAAAACTGCAGTGGCTGTACTGTACACAGGTGCAGGAAACAAATGGCTCTGCTGTTCACAGGCACAGGACACTAACCTAGGGAGGTGCCGCAAGTGTAAACACTGTAGTTGGGCTTACGAATGGACTTGGCCAGACAGCATAGTACCTAACTGTGAACCTATGAAGCTATTACATGTCTTTTGTGCATGGATAATTGAGTAGCTCTTCCATTTCAATTAGCTATCATGCTGTTACACTGTCTGGTGACTATAAGCCATATGTCTCATGTTATTGTGTATTGTACATGCCAATAGACATACCTGATGTTTGCATAATATAACAGTAATGCTATGTAAAATATCTGACATATCTACCTACAATACTGTACATTTCACATTTTTGCAACAATATCCCATAATGCAAAGCATAATTGCATAGCAGGACCACCTTAGACATGTTATTCTCAGTTATACGCCCATACATATGCCTACTGTTACAGTATATCGACATACACTATCCCCTGTTATGGCACGTACTTGTTGGACAAACCCTGCCACTGACAGCAGCTGCAGTGGAATTGTTGTGTTTAAAGCCCTTCTGCAGCATCCCTTGTTGTGTATTAGGTGTTTACCTTGTGGCCCACAGCAGTACACACAATTTCTACAAGAGTTACTATGGTCAACAAGATATCACTACATAATACCTTTTCCCACTGTATGCATTGCGTACACTTTTATTAATACAGAACAGGCACTACATACACTAACATGCTGAGTGTTCTACATACCTTCTTAGTGGTCCGAGTATACAAAAATATCTGTCTTACTCCTTTCCTGTTTCAATGGTTTTATGGTATGTGCATACGGTTTGAATGTATGACAAGCCATCCTTTTATATGTAGTTACCAGTAACATGTGGTATCCTGCTACCAATTGGTGTTCCAGAGTAGATGATTACATGCACATCAGCTGTGCAGCTACTCCATTAACCAATTAGATGGCAACAGTGGGGTATAATTGAATACTCCACTTGGGCGTTGTCCTTTTGCCCTACCTTCAAGGAAGATGGCCTGGATGTGTTTTTTGTGATGAATTGCAACTGCTATATGGAGAGACACAGATATTTTGACTTCATGTCCCCTGTGGATTGTGTGTGATGGCTAGAGGATGTAGTTTTACATGTGAGTGTAGCTGTTATCTCAACTGTCTGATACGAGACTACTGCAAACAAAACCTGTAACATCGGCGTCTGTTCCATTGTACAACAGCAAAGATTTCACATAGCACCATTACAGTGTGTCTCTCACAAGGTATGTTAAAGCTTCTGCAGATGTCATTGAGTGAGTGGATGTTTGTGATGTTATTACAGTCTGTATTGCAATTGTTTCGGGTGTAGGGGAGATGTAGGTGGGTGTACATAGCAGATAAAGGTTTGTGGGGACTGCATTTATATATATTCCATATGTGTGTGAGGGTTCCTTCCCTAATTGAAGACCTATCATTTAGTAGACTAATACTATGGTTATTGCAGGCTTATTCATTAAGCCATTGTTAATTGGTTCCTATATAGCATGCAGGTGATGTTGATCCTTCAATCCCTCCGGTAATACATCAATATGTAATGAAATATTGCTACATGAAAGCTGTCTCCTGTATTTTCTGTCACAGATATTTGCACTCATTGCAGTTGTGTTGTTGACTAAACCTCTTTGGCTTGGGTTGCCACCTTTTCAAATGGCCATAGTGGGACATTTGCAGGACGCACATCGGATTTTAGAGGCCAACACATACCCACGGTCAGTACAAAGGATAGAACTTAACTTTTTTCCTAAATAAAACCTTATTCTTGTAGCAGTTTAGTTACTTATTATGTTTCTTGTAACATTTAGGTCTTTTAGATACAGAAATAACTATGTTATGCAACTATTACATAAAATATGGGACATAATTATGTCCTACAATCTCAGGACATTTGCTCTTTTTAATATTTTTTGTCAGGACACAACTGCCCAAAGAGGGACTATCCCTCTCAAAGTGGGACAGGTGGTAACCCTATGCCTAAGGCCAGATATGACCACACCTACTGTAATAATCTACCTCCGAGTTAGCACGAACAAACACACACACACACACACACACACACACACACACACACACATTACAGTCCCACGAAAACACACACCACACTCAGAACACACACTTACACACACTACAGCAATCAGAAACACACTTAAACACAGTACCTACCTGGACCGCAGCACCAGCAGCAATAACTAAATGTCCCTTAACATCGTGATAATAGTACTTGTGGTTCTAGTGTTCCAGGACTGTGGTCTTTCGGTCTTTAAGCCTCGTGATTATGTGTGTCGGTATGTAAAGCATTCAGTAGTTGGCAGTATCCTATTTATTTGTACCTCCATGGTTGTGTACATGTTGTTAACCTATCTATATATTTTCTGATATATGTATATCCGTATATATCGACATATATCTCTCTATCACCCTTTCTATCTCTATATTATATATATATATATATATATATATATATATATATATATATATATATATATATATATATATTTAGAGAGAGAGTGAACACACCTTTTGTTGGGTACATGGCGGTGTATACTATTTCCAGAACTTGCCCTTTTGTGTTTTAACCTGTCACAATACACACCTGCCATTAGTACATCTCAGGAAGCTTAGTGGTAGATGATTGTGTACATGGCTGCGTGTTCTACTCTTGGCAGTGGTCTTTTTACCTCTCAGAGCAGGCACTATTAGTACAAGGGGGAATAATGCAGATTTCACCTGTTCTGGCCATCTTTGACCGTGATCTGCGTGAAATTCAGCAAAGCTTAGACCTGTTTTGCACATATCCGTGTAGTCATGTTTAAACAACACTTACCGTCACTTGCCGGCGCATAAACCCGCTAACATGTGCTTAAACATTCTCTAATGACCTGCATCCAACATCCATTATTCGTGCCATTGGAATTACATAATGGCCCTTGCAGGTCATGGAACCGGGAACATGCACGACACAGTCAGTGGCTTTGCCACTTGGGCATCTGGGATATGTACAAGTGTTATGGTGTTTTGTATGTGGACTGTACTACGGCTGTTCCTCCATACTGCAAACAAATGTGTAACTCAGTTAGTTTACATATGGATACCTATTAATGGTATGTCTAAGTAATGTTTAATGGATGTGCTCCAGCTATGGGAATCCATGTCACAGTGAGCCACACACTGTAATGTGCTACACCTTGCCACAACCATAATTGGAGAATGCTGGGGTGATGGATACCTGTCATGGGTACTCCCCATGCTTTGGAACTACATCCCTGATTGCATTATATGGAGCCCCTCATTAACACACCAGGGAATCCTTGCAGAGTGGGTGGGGAACAGTGGTTACACACATGGATTCCACAATTGCCTCTGCTCCACAGAGGGACAGTTAGTTAATCGATGGGGTGGCGACAGCAGACACATTTTGCTGAGGCTGATGAATGGCCTCTGACAATCAGGCATGTACCTACCGATGTACCTAGGAACCTATACATACAGTATCAACACATGCTGTTAGCTTTGTTTACTGTTCAGGTGTTGACTTACCTTGTTCCAATAGCTGTTGTGTGTGCAATAGTTGAGAGCTTCCTATGTAGGATTCACACAGTAGACCACCTATACATAACAATTTACAGGTGGTCATGTGTGTGTGCCTTCAATTTTACTGTGTGTGCAGGTGGAGAAGTGTGTCAGTCCGTAGGGGCCTACATTGTCAGTGTATGTGCTATACGTTCCCTCTTTGCCAGGGCATGGGCATATTGGGCAAACCTCCATCTGCCTACTGGGGCTGGTACAGGGTGTTCGTGGTCTGAATCCCTCTGTGCCTGTGATGCCCTTGGCAATTGTGGTGGGCTGTGAGGGCCTTCACCATTATGTCCCTGCTGCAGCTGTTTCCGCAGGTTCATATTATGTAGCATGACACATACTATGACAATGTGGACACATGTGCCTGGCGAGTACTGCAAGGCTCCACCAGATATGTCCAAGCAACGGAACCATGATTTCAGCATCCCAAACACATGCTCTATGATGATTCTGGTTTGTGTGTGTGCCTCATTATGGCATTTTTTCATGGGTGTGTGTGAATTTCTGATGGGACTCATCATCCACGGCTCTAGTGCATAGCCAGCATCCCCCACAAGGTAGCCATATGGGATGTCCCCCCTGGGAAATACCTGATACAGCTCTGAGGCATGCCAGATGTGGGAGTCATGGTAGCTTCTAGGGCTGCCAGCACACACATCCGTGATAATGCCCTGGGCATTGCACATGACTTGGCAGGTGATGGAGTGGTATCCCTTACGGTTTATGTAGCACCTACCATGCTCACCGGGTGGTGACTTGATATGTATGTGCGTGCAGTCTATTGCACCAAGTATCTCTGGGTAGTCTGCCACATGGTGGAAAAAAAGTATATTGCTGGACAACTCCTCCTGAGTTTGGGGGAAGTATATATGCTCATTGGCATGTGGTAACATGGCATCCAGGAACTGGTGGAGTATCCTGGATGCTGATGCCTGTGAGATCCCCATGATATCTCCAGCTGGCCTTTGAAAGGTACCTGTGGCTAGTATTCTCAAGCTTGCACATACCTTCGTGTCCACTGGGATGGGTTCCCCTCTGTTGTTCCTGGATCTGAGGTGTGGCCGGCACAGCTCAACAATTTGCTGTATGATGTCCCTGTCCACCCTGTAATGCTCTACTATCTCCAGATCATGTAGCCCCTGGTAGGTTACCCTTGGTCTGAACACTCTTCTCCTCCTCCGGGGCCTGAGGTGGTTGTCAGCATCAACCTCCACACCACGTTCAGTCTCCAACACATGGTGATGAATCACAGCTATGGCAGCTCCCAACAAGTACATTGTAAAAGTTCCCTATCTGTTTACACCGATGATGCAGTGTTTGGGAATACACGAGTGTGTGTGAGATGCCTTCACACTTTATACTATTGTGCTTTGAACACTGATGATGTCATAGGGTGTGTATGTACAATCAGAGCTGCAGGGTATCTTATGTGTTTTACCACAGGTACTGCTATTGTGGTGCCTTTGGTGTTGAATTACATTTAGCTGTCATGGATCACCTCTTGCCCTTGCCTTCACTTTTCTTAAAGATTCCCCTCCCATTGTTGGGCATGCATCCAGCAGCCTGCTTTCTTGTTTTGTACTTTCCCAAACTAGGATTGTGTTGCAAAATGTATTCTATAGCTGATCTACTACAGGATTGCTTTGCTCTGCGGTGACAGTTCTCTTTTCTTTGAAATCCGACACCTCCCCTATTCTGTTCTGCAGGTTGCTACTAGCAGCCTTGTTAGCTGCCGTCAATGGCCCACTGTGAGTTAATAGGTGTTAATTACTCAGTTGTACTCCAATTATCCTACTGCGGCATTTCCTTATTGTCTTCCCGTAAACTTCCTGTTTGAGCTGTGGTGCGCTGCGCGTGCATCCACTTACCGGGTTTCGGGCACGTTGTCATCCATGTACACATGTGCTTTCGGGCACCATGTGTGCTCTCAGCTAAGCAAAGCAATACCTTAATCCACACCCTTATCCTGCGACTTTGCTTAGCAATGGGCAACCCGGATATACATTGCTCCAATGTGCTTACAGCTATGGTGGCACACCCCACTGCTGATGTCATGTATATCTCCAGACCACTCCTCGGTGTTGTAGTGCTGCACCGTATGCTACATCCTTAGGCTGGTGGGACGTTTGCGATTCAGTATTACTTGCCTCATTTGCATGGCATTGACTACTAATTCATAGTTACTGTGCCGAACACTGTCACAGACCTTTAGCAACCCTTGCAGCTTGGTTGTAGTGTAGCATGCATACCATTGACTATTATGGTGAAATCATGATTTGTGTTACAGTGCAATTTTAGGACATCTGTATATATTTTCCTTGTGTTCCCATTGCGCACACATGCCCTGCGGTTGTACTTTGTGTTACTGTGGCCATGACATTAAATGTTATTTTTTATGTGTTGTGCATGTTTTGTTATGCCATTGGCTGTACATTTAGCCATTGGCATATGTTAACTTTGTAATACGTAAGTTTGGTCCGCTTTCATGGCTCCAATGTTCTGTTTGGAAAAATGTAAACCATTTCTTTTGGTTTACATTTCTGTATGCTTATGCTATGCCTGCACCACTTCATGAATCTCTATGTACCTTCATTTGCATGCTGCAGTACTGCGCATGGGGTGATTAGCATACATGAGCCGAGAGCTGCACAGATCTGGCGTATGCTGGTAGTGCACATGGAATTGGATCATACCTGAATCGCTCAGCGGCCATATTTGGCGTTATACCGCCTAAGTTATGCCTGCACCTGGCGCAAGCTTCATGAATCCCAGGGAGTATCTACCTGCTTTACTTTTGCTGCTCATAGCAGTAAAGAAAGGGCATTGAAACATAAAAAGATAAAATTCCTTTTATAAGCAATTAACATTGTCCAAGGGGTTATTATCTGCAGATGATTAAAACATCTCCAAAGCATTGCCCATTATTAAGAGTTTTAGCCATATGTTTTAGACAGCTGCTGTTTTTTTTTAATTCAGCTTTCATAATAACCAGTTGCACTGCTTTAGTGACACAGTAAAAGTCACATCTTAACATCGCCTTGCATCTTCCTCAACTAAATACTTTTCTTTTTTTCTCCTGAGATTAGAGTTATGAAAATGCATGATGGTGGTTATGCACTTTTCATTTGCATCTGAGGAATGAAATGGACAGGTAGTCAATATTATAACTAACAGTTTTAGGCATAGTAGCCATTATTCAAATAAAGCTAACATGACACACTTTAGATTAAGTGCACAGATATACTTACCAAATAATGATCCAACAGCAGGTGTCAAGCATAAAGAATTAATTAATTTTACATGAGAAGAGAATAGAAGAGACTTAAATTCTCATGTATGTACAAAATTTATATAGTTTGGCTTGAAGGTGTCAAAGCTATGATTATAAGGAAGATTTACCAATCAAACAAGAAAGTAAACTGAGTCTGCAGTCTTTAGCATATATAAATTGAAAAGATGGATTTCAGCAGGGGTGGCTTATGCTATTGGACTGCAGAACTGCTGCCCCCAGCTATAAAAGAAAAGAAAACAGAAATAAAATAACTAGCTGTGAGTCCTGGAACTCTGCGCATGTGTGCTCGGCGAGTTCCCGGAATCCTGCACATGTGTGCAGGAATCCAGACTGCTGTTTAACCAGTCCAGATTATGAAGAGAAGGCATCAGGGTACAGATGCCCAGAAGTCTACGTGGTTTGTAACTGCATAGACTGGAAGGGGATTGGACTGCAACATCTGCAGGCATGTATGGATAGCTGCTCTCACAGGAAGAAGGGACTTTGGAGAACAAAGCTGGTGTGAAGAAGGAACTTTGGAGAATGAAGCTGCAATTCTGTACCCAGGTACTGGTGTGTGTGTAATGCCCCAGTTAAATATACCTGATAGCAAGGGAGAAACTCAGGAACTCTACCGGGTATCTAGAGAGTATAACTTAGGCTCAAACCCTGCACCTTGGGTGCAGGTAACAAGAACCTGAATTCCCTACCCACCACCACTTGTAAAAACTATTCAAATTTTTGCCTCATATTTTTGCTCTTTTCTGTTCCTCATAAAATCTGTCATTTTCTGGATTTTTAATGCACTAAATAATGACAGGCATTTGAATTTCAGACTTCATATTCTTCAGAATGTACACAGTAACACAACAACTTTTATTGTAGCAATTTTCTAAGTTTATAAGATCAATATTTGAAATCTGTCCCTATTTGTGGGGATGTATTCCCCCATTAATAGCTTTGTCTAGGTTTTTTGTGCTAAGAGGTTGAGAGCTATAGTGAGAACTGAATTCACTGAATATGTTTGGGGGCTGTATTCCCCCATTATTGGCTTTGTCCAGGTGTTTTGTGCTACGAGGTTGAGAGCTGTGGTGAGGACAGAATTCACTAAATGATAGCCATTTAAGTTTCAGTCTTCCTGTCTTTCAAGCAAAAGCTGATTTGGCATAGTGGTATGTTGCTCTGACTGTAGTGCACAGGGACCTGGGTTCAAAACTTGGCGGAGAAATTGAGTGGTACTATGGCATTTTATTCTAGCAACTTTCCAAGATTATACAAGCAATGTTTAAAATGTGTCCCTGGTTTTTGGGCTTTTGTCCCCCTCCCCAATAAATGTTGGCTTTTTCCAGATTTCCTGTGATGCAAAGTTGAGAGATACAGTTGAGTGCCGAGTGGATTTTAAAAGGAGCTGAGAGCTTCAGAGAAGTTTAGTGCTGCTTATGCTGCGTCTGCTTGCATTGTTAATAGCACAACAGGTAGTGTCCTTGCTTTTGATGCAGAAGGCTCTAGATTCTACTCCCACAGTATGTAGATGCATTGCTGATAGTGTACTGTGTTGTACTTTTAATAGTGTACTGTGTTGTACTTTTAAAGGGGTGGATGCTGCAGTCCTATGAATATCCTCTTTGGCAGAAATACCTAGTAACTATGAACCTGTTATCAGTTTGCCATCCATTCCCTATTGCAATATTACTAGCTTATCATTTTTAATGTAACATAGGCAATTTAGTCCTCAAGAGCAACAGGCACTTTATTTGTAGATGAAACAATGAAATATAAAGTTTTTTGCTAGCAGCAACCTATTAATTAGTTACAGATCTCTTTAATGTGGAATTATTTAGATGGCTCTTACTTCTGCAGAGATTGTACATATTTACTGATACTGGTGGATTGTAGATGTTTGAGTAGATTTTTATGATTTAAATGTTCTGAATTGGGCAGTTTTGTCATTATTCATGCATATATTATGTTTAATTGTTACTGGAAAAATGTTCAAAACAATAAATTTAAAATGACCTCTAACAACTGTACTGTATTATAGAAGGAATATAATTTAATACAGTCAAGACGGTGTATTAAATAACACATGTATGTTTCATGGGCAAGGGGCCTATGATTTGAGAACAGCCCAAAGTTAATCTTTATCTGCCACTGGCCAGATGTATTTTCTTTGAATATGAGTTTCAATGCTGTTTCAATGAATGTGAGTTTCAAGGACAGAGAAGTTTTAATGCTAAATCTATTTTCATTGTGAGACTGCATTGCTTTGTTTAGCAGATGTCTATTAGTGTTTGTGCTGTAAAATGTAAAATAAAACATTTAAATGAATTCCAAGTCATCATAGAAGTAAACCCGTATGCACATTACAGTGTTTATGGTAAATGGGGTGAAATAGCCAAGTAATGGGACATTGGAATGGCTGCAGGGGCGAGACCCCATTCGACCATGATTCTGTGAGGGGGGAAAGGGCGGCAAACTCAAAGATAGCCCTGGCTGAACTATACCTCTCAACTGTCCAGATTTTCACATAATGAATACATTTTTGCTTCTTATTTTTGGTTTGCTCCTCATAAAATTTGTGATTTTCTGGGAAATCATTTAGGAATGAAGTCACTAAATAATGACATACATTGAGTTTCAGACTTCATACCCTTCAGAAAATGCATGCTAAAGCAAGACATGTTATTCTATCAACTGTCTAAGTTTATACAAGAGTAGTTCTTAGTATTGTTTGTATGTTCCCCCAATATATTGGCCTTCTCCAGATTTCCTGCATTAAGAGGTTGAGATGTATGGGCAAATAAATTGCTTTATAGAATTAGGTATATCCAAACCTCTCAACTGTCCCCGATTCTGGCTCAGAATGTTGCTTCCCCCTAATAATCCCTCTGCAAAATTTCAATTTTGGAAGAAAATGTGGTGGGTTTACAATTAATAAATAATTGTAATGATCAGAGTTATAGATTACTTTTATTTCAGAAATGCATGTAGATTCTCCTATTTTGTCAGCTTCTCAACTTAACAGTACTAATATTTTAAAAAGTATCCCTTCTTTGACATGTTCCCAGCTGTATTGTGTAGCTATTTTATATTTTTGCATCACAATTTTGGTCTATTTGTCATAAAATTGTGGTTTGCTGGCGAATTAGTGGCAAATAATTAAGGACTTGAAGTTAAGAAAATAATGACAGGCATTTGAGCTTCAGATTTCATACCCTTCAGAAAATTCATACTAATTCAATACCTACTATTCTATTATCTTTCTAAGTTTATACAAGCAATATTTAAAAAGTGTCCTTATTTTGTGCCTGTCCTACTTCTATTTATGGCTTTATCCAGATTTCTTGCTCTGAGGTTGAGAGGTATGAAAAATGTGTCAGGGCCATCACCATCAGCCAGAGACATTTCAAATTGTGACATACCTGTTGTACCCCACTCCCCCCATGAATGTGTCCAAGCAAGGCAAGGAACATTTATACAGTGTAAGTGTGCAGAGTATCCCTCCATCCAAGGTAGCGACAAGTACTACAGTGGCTTTTCATCTGTCCTTGATTTTGCAGAATGCTCTGGTTTTCTTGTCATATTTTTATACTGTTGATTTATGCTTCTTATTATTCAGAACAATCATGTTGTTACAGTGCCTGTTGCTCTGTGTTTAAGTAGCAATGTTTTAATGACCCTCAGGTAAGCTTGTCTGAGATTGTAAGATGCAAGTAAGCTTTAATAATCATACTGTTAAAGAATTACTAACATAAAAAGCCTTTTTGTTGTTGCCATGCAGAGAAGATTTACATAACTAGATAACTATAAGCCTTAGGTATTGAAATGCCTATGACAATATTTGTAATAAAGGACAGGATTACAGTATTTTCAGAAGCTCGTTACATTTGTTGGAGACTTGCAATCATCTCTGCAGGCTTTATCAGTAAACTAAACAGAATGCCAACCTATCATGTGTGGTCCATAACCTGTGCAGTAATCCTTTAAGCAATTTATCTTTAGCTTGCTTCTTATTTGCTGTTCAGTTTTTACTTTGATCATGTTTTCCCCATGTAACAACTAGATTGTTGTTGCCAGGCAGCAGGTCTTTTTTGGATAAGAAACATTTTTATAAGTGGGGGTATCACTGAGATTGCAACTTTCAGCAGGTTACTTGGTACTTTTATAAAGCTGAATATAAATTATAATTAGAACTGCAGTGCAAGAAGAAGTGCCTTGATTTGAGTGCTGCTTGTTTTTTTATACGTTATTTTGACTGGCATTCTAGTAATGTATTTAAAAAGTCATTTATTTTTTTCATGCCTCACAACATTTTTGTTTCCATCTAGATATTAAGTAAGCTGTCATGTAGCCAATGCATTGAAATATTTTTTTTTTCTTCTCCACTTCATTTTGTCTTGATTGGACTTTCATAATGACGATTTGGCACCCAGGGCATCGTATTTAATTAAAGTCCCAGTTTGTGTGGTTTTGAGCATAGCACCACCCCTTTCTAGTTGGCCACACCCGTCCCCATTGGCCCCACCCATTCAACACTCTCCTGCAGCTCCCCTTTGATTTAAGTCCCCAGCCACCACTGGACTTCAGGGAAATAGGAATTACTTAAGCATATTAAGCTGATAAAATACAAATGTAAGAAATATCACCTGGGTTCCCAAGAAGGATCAAATTAACTGCACCTAGTGATTTCAAGTCAATTCGACTTTATTGTCATATGTACTAGAGACAGCATCACAAAGTGCAATGTAATTATTCTGCATATCCTCCAGCAACACATAAAAACAATGAAATTAACAAGAAGAAGTAATCTAAGAAAACAAATAGACAATAATATAAATACCAATATCAGTAACTATATACTGTACAACTGTGCAAAAGAGCACATTTGTGCAAAACAAACTCATTCCCTCCAATTGTGAACCAACCTACAATACTAGAGGGAGAGGTAGTATGAGAGTATTTAATTTAATAATCTAATAGCTTGAGGTATAAAACTCTCTTTCAACATGGTTATTCTGGTCACCATGCTCTTATAAAATTTTCCTGATGGTAACAGCATAAACAGTTTGTGTTGTGGGTGGATAGTGTCCATGATAATGTTCTGAGCCCCTCCTAAAACTCTTTTGGTGTAGATGTCCTCCAATGCAGGGATTGTTATTCCAATGATGTTTTGCACAGTCTTTATTACTTGCTGCAGAGCCTTGTGATCCCATATTGTGCTATTCCCAAACCATAGTGTAATACAATGGGAGAGAATGCTCTCAACTGTGCATCTGTAGAAGTCACTGAAGATGGAATTGGGCATGCCAAACTTCTTCAGCCTTCTCAGAAAATACAGTAGCTGCTGGCTTTTCCCTACCAGGTCTGTGATGTTATGAGTCCAAATCCTGAGACCTATCACAACACAACCTTAACACACTAGCTACCTCCTATAACAATTTTGCCAGATTTGCTACTGGTCCTCATATAGAACTCACCACTGTCAAAACCTTCAACACCTAGGTTGGCTAGAACTTCATAATCAACTTCAGTTTCAACAACTTATTATTGCCCATAAGATCCTCTATCTTCCTAAAAATACTCCTATACTTAATAGCCTTCTTACCCCCTACAGTAATTTGACAACCCTTCGCTCAGCCAATAAAGTACTAGTATCCACAGTCAAATCCAAAAGTAAGGCCGGTGATTCATTGTTTGCCAGTACTGTTGGCAAATCCTGGAACCTGCTTCCCATGAAACTCTCATCTCTCTCCTCAGCAAAACTGTTCAAAAAACAACTCAGAGAATACCTTATTAACCACTGGCTATGCCCATGCAGTAACCCAGACTAATCCTTCCACCACTTTCTCTGAACCCTACCTACATAACCTTTTGCAATTTAATTCCAGTTCTCTCTACGCCTTAGAGAGTAGACCTACCTAGTCTAATTTTTAGGCTCTACAACTCTCTCTTACACTCAATCCATTGCTAACTTTACACTTGCATAGATTGCTGCTTGCAGCATTAACTTGCTATCACATATAAAGATCTTTATAGACTTTCGTTATATTTCTTATTTCATGCTGCCTTAAAGTTGCTATGCTGCTATAGGATAATGGGATGACTCACTGCTTAATACTGTACCTGGAGCTGTAATATTTGGTATTGTATTTTTTTATATTCTCTTTCTTAATAGTGCACCACTTCAAATTTGTTTATTGTTTAATCTTTTTTCCTATTATTCTGCTACTTTAACACTAATTTTTTGTCTATAAAACATATGTATTCTTCACCTTAAAAATAGTAATACACCTACATTTGTTACTTTTTTACTTATTTGTACATGTAGTTGCTAATATTTTCTTTATGTGGAGCTTTTCTCCCCGGGTCTCTACTGAAAATAGACATATATCCAGTTAGACTAGCCCGGTCAACAAATGTAAAATAAATAAATAAATAAATAAAATAAATGTTAATACAGAGAAATCTGAATGTAGCCACTCTCTCCACCTCAGACTCACCAATATATAATGGTAAGTGCTGCATGTATCAATGATCATTTCATTCATTTTGCTGGTATTAAGAGAGAGATTATATATCTTAATTTAATTTTTTTCATTCTGTTTCTTAAAAGCATTCAGAATGTATTGATACTTAGATAGGGTTGTATTGATTCTTTGTTTTAATAAAATCACTTATTTGCTTGTTGCATCAGTGTATCTTGGAATGCCAAGCTTACTACTTGTTAACTTTTCCAACTTTTGTTGATAGTTAATAGACCCGTTTGGATAAAGCACTAATTTCTTGGGTTATTTTACTTTGACAACTATTAGGTTGCTGAAAGTCAACCACTAACCTTCAATGACTTTCTTAAAACACATACACAAGTATTTCACTTTTGCCAGCTCATTTTATGATAGTATATTTCCTCTCTGCATTCAGAGACCATTTCTTCCAGCTTTATTATTTATTCCTTGTACTAAACAACACTATCATCTGGTTTATGTAATTCTTCATTTTTAGCTGTAATGGCTTCAGCCTTGACTTCTTTAATCTTCTCTTTAAACAGGATAAACTCTTTTGAAACCCTTCTTGTTCCAATATAACATAAAGATTCTTACATTTTTAACATATGAACTACAGGTTGCTTGTCTCATCCAATTTAGCACCTTTGGGGCTGTCACTCGACATGTTAAATGAAGCTCTGACATTTTTTTGTAGAGTTATAATCATTTGGCAAAGTATCTAATTTTTCTAGCATTGTTAATTTGCTACTTTCTACTCAATCATATATTTAGCAAGTGAGATCTCCATTGCCTTTTCCATATTACCATACTGTTTAAAACATTCTTTAGCTTTAGAAAACTTTATTCAAGCTATCTTAGAGCCCCTACAGAAAGAAGCATAACTCTCAAAGTTTTAACTTTGAACAGTCTAACATATCAGTGCAAAACATTCCTTTGCTTCTGCATTGCAGGAATACTTTGATGGAAAGCACTCTCACTCTGAAGCACCATTTCACTGCTTGTACCCAGATTTTTTGGTCAGTGCCACTTTTGTTTAAACAATTTATGGTGGTAGAAGCAGTACTTCAACTGTTTCAGAGCTTGACAGCAAATATTTTCTGGTATGTTCACAAAAGATGTTTGAAGCAGAACACCCTTTTAATTTTAAGAAGCATCTCAGCTTGTGTTTAATTCATAATAACACAACAGACAATACCCAACTTATAACTGTACATTTTTCTGTATAGTTATTTCAGAGTATTTAATTTCAAACTCTGTGCTGTAATTTTCAGCACTCTTTATAGCACACAACTCCCAAATGCTTCTTATACACCTCTGCCCACCATTCATTAGTGAAAACAAGTGTGCAAGCCATTCGGCACTGTTTAATTTATGTTTCCTTCCACAATATTCATTAGCAATGACAAAAGTAGAAATACCATATCAAAAAATTGTTTTACAACAAAGCTTGTTGTCTTTTTTTTTTTGGCAACACTGGTTAGCAGAGTATCCCAAAAGATTACTTTTCAACTATTGTATTGTACAATCAGCACAGTTCTCTTCTTTAAATTTATGGGAAATATTTTATCAAGTGTCTGGCATACTACAGGAGTTAGTATGTTTTATCACAGGATAAATCAACAGAATGCAAAACATTGCTCCTGATTTCCTTCTGTAAAAGAATACCTTTCACTATTTCAATGTA